>NW_025729058.1:0-46775 GCF_021461385.2 Schistocerca piceifrons
CGCCAAGCGGCACCGCAAGGTGTTGCGCGACAACATCCAGGGCATCACGAAGCCCGCCATCCGCCGCCTGGCTCGCAGGGGCGGCGTGAAGCGCATCTCTGGTCTGATCTACGAGGAGACCCGCGGGGTGCTGAAGGTGTTCCTGGAGAACGTGATCCGCGACGCGGTGACGTACACTGAGCACGCCAAGCGCAAGACTGTGACGGCCATGGACGTGGTGTACGCCCTGAAGAGGCAGGGGCGCACCCTGTACGGTTTCGGCGGTTAGGCTGCGTCGCAGCGGGCGCTGGCCTTCCCGCGGCCGTGCTTGTGGGTGGGAGAGACTAGAAAACGGCCCTTTTCAGGGCCACCACACTGTTCGGAAGTTGAAAAGTGCGAAAGAGTCTGTGTTGTTGTTGTTGTTGTTGCTGCGTGTGTGTGCGCTGTGTTGTTCGTTTGTTTGTTTGTTTGTTTGTTTGTTTGTTTCTTTCTTTCTTTCCGTTTGAGCGACGTGATGTGGCTGGGAGGGGAGAAGGAAAGGAAACGTGTCATGTGGCTGGCTGTGTGTGGAGCTGCTTCGTTTGTGTTTGTTATTGTGTGTCTTTGTATCGATCGCGACGGAGATGGCGGGCTGTGTGTTGTTGTGCGAGAGAGGCGGTAATTATTTGCTTGCGTGGTTTGGCTCTGTGTGTTTGCGGCGGCGTTGGGGTTTCCGAGGCAAGGCGTGTGGGCATAGGCGGCCGGATCAGCTGTTTCGTTCGTGTCGACGGCCGTTGCGCGCGGGAGTGGAGGGCGGTGTGTCGACACGCCTCCCTTTAACAATGGTCATTATTGCTGCCGTTGTCGTTTGGAAGGCGACTCTGCGACCGTGCAAAATGTGTGTGTGTGTGTGTGTGTGTGTGTGTGTGTGTGTGTGTGCGGGCTGTGTGGACGACAAGATGGCGGACGTGCGCCGGCGGCGGCTGTGCTGTGAAAGTGCAAAGTTGAAACAAAACAAGGTGCGGCGAGGACGACTGAAATTTTGCTTTGGACGTAGGTTTGTGTGGTGGCCCTGAAAAGGGCCGATTGTTGTGGGCCGGGCCGAGCCGAGCCGGCAAAGCGCGTTGCGTGCAGGGGAGCACGCGGCGCTGCGATTGCCTGGCCTCCTTTAGGCCTTCTTCTCGGTCTTCTTTGGCAGCAGGACGGCCTGGATGTTGGGTAGGACACCACCCTGTGCGATGGTGACGCCCGACAGGAGCTTGTTGAGCTCCTCGTCGTTGCGGATGGCAAGCTGCAGGTGGCGCGGGATGATGCGCGTCTTCTTGTTGTCGCGGGCCGCGTTTCCGGCCAGCTCGAGGCACCTCAGCCGCGAGGTA
Source organism: Schistocerca piceifrons (assembly GCF_021461385.2). Classification (NCBI taxonomy): domain Eukaryota; kingdom Metazoa; phylum Arthropoda; class Insecta; order Orthoptera; family Acrididae; genus Schistocerca; species Schistocerca piceifrons. The sequence continues at coordinate 1,335 of NW_025729058.1, forward strand.
CTCCATGACGGCGGCGAGGTAGACGGGCGCCCCGGCGCCGACGCGCTCTGCGTAGTTTCCCTTGCGCAGGAGGCGGTGGATTCTGCCGACCGGGAACTGGAGCCCAGCCCTGCTTGAGCGGGACTTTGACTTGCCCTTGACTTTGCCTCCCTTTCCGCGTCCGGACATGGCGATGGGCTAGCGACGGTGCACACGAGAAGGAAACGAAAACGACCGGTGCGAGCGGCAGCGAGTCGAGCAGCGGAGTGCGTGCCGGCGCAGCCGGGGTGGGGGTGCTTTATGGGCTCGGGTGCGGCGGCCGGTTGCGCGCGCGCCCCATTGGTCGGCGGCCCGCAACAGGGCGAGCTGGTAAAGGTGCCGGCGGCGGCTGGCGGCGGGTGCCACTGTGTGGGGAGACGCTGACTAGAGCGGAGCGCTTGCTACTGGTGTTGCTGCTGCCGCCGTACGTTGGTTCGAGATGCCGCCCAAGACTAGCGGGAAGGCCGCCAAGAAGGCTGGCAAGGCGCAGAAGAACATTTCGAAGGGCGACAAGAAGAAGAAGCGCAAGAGGAAGGAGAGCTATGCCATCTACATCTACAAGGTGCTGAAGCAGGTGCACCCTGACACGGGCATCTCGTCGAAGGCGATGAGCATCATGAACAGCTTCGTGAACGACATTTTCGAGCGCATTGCGGCCGAGGCTTCTCGCCTGGCGCACTACAACAAGCGCTCGACCATCACGTCCCGCGAGATCCAGACCGCTGTGCGGCTGTTGCTGCCTGGCGAGCTGGCCAAGCACGCCGTGAGCGAGGGCACGAAGGCGGTGACCAAGTACACGAGCTCCAAGTAAGGAGGTGGCTCTGGAACGGAAGGAAGGATGGAGAGAGAATGCTCCTCCGTTGCGAGAGCGGCAAAACGGCCCTTTTCAGGGCCACCAACTTGCCTTTTGCGGGAAGGGCGGAATTGTTGTTGTTGTTTGTGTGGACGGCTGTGATGTATGTGTGCATTTTGATTGTGGGTGGGGGGGCGCGTCAAAGCGTGTTGCGCGGGGTACGGCCACGAGGTTGGTCGCCGTGGCGTGGAATGGTGGCACGCCTCGTTGGCGTGGTTTTTGACCCATTTGGTGTTGTTGGTGTGTGTGTTACCTGTCTGCGAGGGGGGACAGTGCGATCGCCGACTTTTGTGTCACCGTAACGACGGCCGTTTGCGGGTTTGTTTTTTGCACATCATACATGGCGAGGGTGAAATGTGAAATGTTGTTTTTTTTTGTGGTTTTTGTTTGCCGCCCACTATTCCCTTTGCTGTACGCCGAGTTTGACAATGGTGCGACGTAACTGCAGCGTGGAGGTGTGTGAGTGACGTTGAAATGAACGTGCCATGAAGACGCATTGTTGTTGCATTGTACTGTACGTGTACGGCGACACGCACGATGATGTACCATTCGACTCTGATTTTTGATAGCCGTGTCTGACTGATTGCGTACGACGCACGCACACCGATGTCGTCATTCAAGATGCACGCGGTGTCCAGTGCAGTACAGTAAGCGCGACGCTAGACGACGGCGGCGGCGGCGGCGGCCGTTTTTGGCGAATGTCTGTACACGTGTTTGTCTGTGTCCATCCGGTATGTATTTGTTTGTTTGAAAGTGTTTTGTGTGTCGGTGACGTGGTCCGATCCGTCGCCCCCCTGAGTAACTGTCGATCGGCGCGATAGACCGGCGTCACGCAACTGAACCGAAGTCGTGGGCACACCCGTCATACTGTTGTACACCGTCGCGCTGAGAACGGTAACGACAGGTTGACTTTGATCGGTCGAATGTCTGGGCAGAACGTGAGGAAGGAGGCAAGAGTGCAGGAGGAAAGGACAGGGGGGGGGGGGCAAAAGAGAGAGGAAGGGAAAAAGGGGAGAAACGCATTCGTAGAGCAACGGAACGTTCCCGTGTCGGAGGCGTATTGGAGCCGCACTGAAATGCGTTTAACGGCGGCGCGGCTGCAAGTGTCTGCCGTGGTGAACGTTACCTTTGACGGCTGCATTGGCCTTTGCTTTTTGCTTTTGCTTTCGCTTTCGCTTTCCCGGTTGTACGTAACGTTTGTTGGTATGGTTGGTTCTGAGGAAGAGTGTGTGACAGTGCCGTGCCGTCCATGTTCGTGTGCCCTCCCATTGTGTGTATGCTATTGTCTGTGTACTTGAATGATGTATGTAGGTGTTAGTGGACGTGTTTTACCAGTGGGGGGAAATGGATCGTCGATAGTTGGCGTCACTCTGTCACGGTCGAGATGACGCACCCTCCGTACAGAAAGGTGTCGGGAAAGTGTGTGTGTGTGTGTGTGTGTGTGTGTGTGTGTGTGTGTGTGTGTGTGTGTGCGTGCGTGCGTCCGTGAATTGGCAGTGTTTGGAGGTGGGCGTGCCCTGCATGTGGCCCGGAAGGCTGTTCGTTTGGCGGTAGTGTTGTGTGGACAGGGGAGGGGCATGCGTAACGCTGCTGGCATGGCATTTCGGGAGATGGGAGGGGGCAAACGAGGAAACGAGGAGCGGCGGCCAAAGACGGGACGGGGAGGGGCGCGGTGTGGGTGGCTTGCGCCTGTGCTCGGCGTTGTGGTTTGTGCAAAAGAGGAGGAGAAAAACAATGAGTTGCCAGGGAGGGGAGCGGTGTTGTGTTGTGGTTGTCGTGGTGTAGCCGCAGACGCGGCTGTCAGTGAACGTGGCGAGACGGACGGATGCGCGGAGGGGCGGGGGCGGCGCATTTCGCCGGTGCCGTGCCGTGCCGTGCCATGCCATGCCTGAAAGCCGCGTGGTCGCTGTGTTGTTGGTGGCGTGGGGGCGAGGAGAGTACCGTACGGGTGTGCTTGTGCGCCGGAAATGGCACACTGCGCCTGCCCGTCTTGGAGGCTGATGGCTGTGGTGTGGAAATGGGGCGCGGTGATGTTGAAGCAGTTGAAGAACAGAAAAGAAACCAAGAAGAAAACGGAAGGCGTGATGCGGCGGTGGTGGTGAGAGCGGGAAAAACAAAACAAAACAAAAAAAAAGAAAGAAAAAAAAACAACAAGAAAAAAGAAGGAAAAACAACAAGAAACAAAAAAAGAAAACAAAAAGTCTATCAATATTAAAATGTAAATGGAAATGGAAATGGAAATGGACCCAGGTATAACCTCCCTGCACAAATAGCAGAGAGTCCGATGATAATAAAAATGTGCCAGAATGTTAACGTCCCTACAAAACAAACCCAACGATAATATTAATGAAAGAATGAACCGTATGTAACATTGCAACAGACATAATGGAACCTGATAAATTGTATAAGGGCAGCAGCGTTGACCTTTGGCCCTGTATTCAGAATAAAAAGAGCCAAAGATCGTTACCCCAATGAAAAAGACACTGAAACACGTATGTAACATAGCAGCGATGGCGAGACATTGTAGCATCTGTGACCAGAGAGTTTGCGCTGGACCGCGCGAGTGTTGCGAGCGGTTCTCAGTCAGTCAGTCAGTCAGTCAGTCAGTCAGTCAGTCGTTGCGAGTCTGTAGCTCTGTCTAGTTGAGGGCTGTACTCTGTCAGTAGTCGTCGCGTGCAGTACGCTAATAGTCGTCATGCAGAGCGGTCGGTCAGTAGTAGCAGCCGAGTGCGGTTGTGTGATGTAGGCGGTCGGCAACACTGGTCAAGATGGTGAAGGAGGTATACTGTTAATTAATATAATCATTAGATAATGAAAAATTATATTTATTGTAATTAATTCTCCAACAAGTTCCCCAAAAATAATTTTTATTTCAAAAGCATTTTTCAAAAATGTAATGTTTTATTGAACTAAAGAGTTCGTTGCACTTCCCATTTCATTCCACTTCTTTGAAGAAAAATTTCACTAAAATCACAAAAAAAGAGAATATTATTATTTGCAATGCAGTTCCTCCAAGCGCTGCGCAACAACAAGAGCAGAAATGTGACATCCATTTATTCTGAGGTAAGACTTTAATTCTGATTGTTTTGCACAGGGCCAAAGACCGATATTTCGGCTCAATTGAAGTTTCTTGTCACTGAACGGACTTTAAATGTTGTGAAGAATTTATATTTGAGTCGGATTGCGAATTTCACATTTTTGTTGCCATTTTCAATACCTCTCATTGTGGGCGAGGTTACAATTAGCGCAATGTCCATTAGCATCCGTAAATAACATTGTCCATTATTTTAAATTTTGCGGGGAGGTTACAACACACAAAAAAAAAAAAAAAAACAAAAAAGTTGCATTTATATCCGCTCCTCAATTGTAGATACCCCTTACACAGCTGTGTGCAATGAATGAGTGCTGGCTGGTAATTAATTGCACTCCTTGGAGGGAAATGCCATAGGAAGTAGTCTTTAAAAAGTGAATGTTTTTCGTTAAAAGACAAAAGTTGCTTTAGAAAAAAGTAATAGTGGGGCTTTTGTTGTTGAACAAAATAAGTACAATGAACATACGTTATCAGATTTGCGCAATGCAGCTTCACACTACCTTTTGATTATAACACAATATACTATACATCGTCCCGAACCGTGACCAGAGTCGCGAGACGAGCAGAGCACGCCGCCGACGCCCGCTCAGTACAACCGTCCACCCGCTACTACTGTCGACCGACTACTACCTCTCCCGACTCGCGCTACAATATATATAACAACTGTTCCTGGCGACCCGGTGCGTGCCACTACTGTCGTCTGGCGCGGTCCAAGCGCCGACTAGCAACGATAAATAACTCTCTGGTCAGACAGAGATGCTGTCATGCCTCGCCATCGCTCTGGTAACGAATACATACGTGTTGCAGCGTGCGTACCACCGGAACACGCAGTGGCGGAGCCAAAGACTGTGTTGTCGAGGTCGAGTGCGAGCGGGAAGAGAGGCAGCGTCGGCACGGAGATGCAAGCGAGCGAGACGCACGGGGGCTGCGGCGTGGCGCGTTTGCGGTCGGCGCCTTTGGTGGCAACGGCCGGGACAAGCAGCGGTGTATGGTGTGGTGCGGGGCGGACAGGGGCGGCGGTGGACGGGGAGGAGGCGGCGCGACGACGGCATGGGGGCGAAAACGGGACGGGGGACGGCGGATGTTGAGAGGCGTCACGCGCGGACAGGACACAGGACACAGACACAGAGACACACAGATTGGAAAGGGAGGGTGCGCGGTAGTAGTTGGGAATGTGCGTACCGTGCGGGATGGGAGTGGGCGAGGAACACGGTCGTGGCCCCTGTTTGTGGGTGCGTGTGATGACGTCGGTGTGTTGTGGGAAGGGAAGGTGCTGTGGCGGCGGCGCGTAATGGGCGTAGGCCGAAAAGAGAAAGGAACGTGGGCAGTGTGTTGGCAAGCGTCGGTTCGACTGCGACGTTGATGGGCAGGGCAAGGTTAATGGTGGTAGGAGTAGGCGTGTGGGCGCAAAAAATCTGCCGCTGCAGGCGGTGCCGTAACCGCCATGGGGCGGGAAGGAGAGAGGGCCAAAGAAAGAAAGAAAGAAGAAAACAAAATAAAAAAAAAAAAGGAGGGGGGGGGGGGCGAAAGGAAGGCAGGAAGGACAAGAGGCGAGGCGACGGCTTGCTTTGTGTATCGGTCGGTCTCTGGCTATGCTTCGTTTTCTGCAGCAGGGTCGGTGCGCGGCGTGGCTCGCGGCAGTGGGAACGCCTGGCGGCTGGACGGCCAGCAATGCGGTTGGATGGGCGGCCACAGCACCGCACCTGTGCCCGAGGAGGAGACGCTGGCGGCGGGCCCTGAGGTGAGGCCGGCTCGGCTCGGCTGGGGCTGTGGATGTGTAGGTGTGCGCCGCTGCTGCAACAACGAGTAAAACGCGAGAAGAAGGGATGGCGGTAGAGAGAAAAAAAAAAAAAAGGTCGTGTTGTGTTGATGCGCAGGCAGACGCGTACAGAGAGACGAGCCCGGTCTGCAGCAGGGTGTGGCCGTGCCGAGTGCAGAGCAGCGGCGGCTCGGTTCGGTTCGGTTCGGCCCGGCGGGCCGCGCTGTTGTCGCGGACGTGAGCGCCCCCTGGCGGGTGGCCGGAGGCGGCGCGGCGTGTTGGACGTGTGGCTGGTGGCAGTGCACAATTTGCGAGTGGCTGGCGGTGTGGCGTGGCGGTTGGCGCGTCGGGCGGCGGAGAGGGAGAGAGAGGAGAGGTATGTGTTGCGGGCGCCCTTTGCTGCGCTGCGTCGTTGCGTGTGCCGTACAGGGCGGGCGCTTGTCGACTGTGTGGGCGGTGTGGCGAATTGGCGTGAAACGGCTGCCGAGAGGTGTGTGGTAGCGAGCCGGTCGGTGTCAGTGCGAAGGGGAATGTGCGTGCGTTTGGCGGTTTCGGTGTGCTTTTTGCGGCGTGAGAGTGGGAATTAGTGGGGCCGGCTGTTGTGTTTGTTCCTTGTGTCTTGTGTCGTGTAGGTAGCTTGATGGCAACGTGGAAGGACGCCGGTTTCGTTTCGAGCCTTGCGTGTGGTTGTCGACGTTGACTGGTTGGCGTGTGCCGATGCACGTGCATGTGTGGGTCGCGAGTGCGTTTTTGGCTGGCTGTGTGTGTGTGTGTGTTTTGGGGGGGAAGGGGGAGGCGGTGGTGAAAGTGCAGTCGTTGCCACGGGCGTCGTCGGGTCGGGTGGGGCTGGGGCTGTGCGTCGTGGCGGAAAGGTGGTAGGTTGCGGGAAGCGAGCCCGTCGTTGACGGTGTCGCGTGAGTTGTGAATCGAGTGGGGCGCGGGGCGCGGGGGCGCGGGACAGGAGCAGCGTGCCGCTGCGTCGTGGTCGTCAGCAGAGGCTGTGCGTGTGCTTGTCCTTTTTGTGGGCGGTTCGTGCGAGGCGTTTTTGTTTTGTGTTGCCCTAGTTGTTAGTTTATTTTGTTTGTGTTTGTTATTTTGAGACGACGACTGGTTGGTGGCGTGCGCGCGAAGTGGCGGTGTGCGCTTCCCGTGTCGTTTGTGTTGTTTTTTTTTTGTTTTTGTTTTTGTGTGTTTTTTTTTTGCACTGGGCCCCGGGGGGTGGGTGGGTGCGTGCGTGTGTGTCGATTGCCGGCTGGCGAAAGGTGCGCCATCGGCGGGGTGGGTCGCCGGCACGAGTAGAGGCGGCGGCGTTGTTGCTGTTGTTGTGTGGTGTTTGTTTTGTTCGGCTGTGTCGGCGAGCTGTGTTGCGGTGCGTGTGAATGGTGGTGCAAAAGTGCTGGCGTTGGGGCTGCGACTGCGACGGCGGCGAGCCGCGGGCGCGCATGATAGTGATGTTGTGAACAGCGGCTGTGTACGGTAGTGGTGTTGTTGTAGCACGACGTGCATCCGGGCCGGCGCGGAAAGCGCAGTTGCGGGCGGTTGCCCTTCGGTGCCAGCCATGTCGCGTGAGCGGCGGGTTGCTGTGGTGTCGACACGTGGTGCTCTGGGTTGTTGTGTGGTGCCCTTTGGCCGGTGGGGGTGGTTCGCGTGCGTCTCGTTCGCGCTCGGTATCTGGTCGTGGTCGTGCTGCTCCCCCGTCTGTCGGCGGTTTTCGACGTCGTCTGTACGTTTTTGTCCGTTTGCGGCGGTGCCTGCCGACGTCGTCCCGTCGCGACCTTTCAACCGAAAGTGTGGCGCCCGAAGGTGAACGAACGTAACCCTGACCTCGGCGCTTTACGCTGAGCCGAGCGAACCGAACCGAACCTAACCTGTGGTGTGGTGAGGTGAGCTCAGCCTGTGAGCCCCAAACGTCTACGTAAGGTAAGCTGTCCGGCGGCTCACGCCTCACGTTTTGAACGCTTTTTTAACCTACGTTTGACGCTTCTTAACCTAGCACTGACCCCTTAACCTAACGTGTAACGTAACCTAACGTAACCTAACCTAACCTAACCTCTGACGCCTGACGTGTTTGAATGCTTAACCTAAGTTTGACGCTTAACCTAACCCAAGTCCCCTTAACCTAACCCACGTCCACCTAACCTAACCGAACCTAACCTAGACGTGTAAACGTAATGTGTAACGCGCAACGTGTAAGGTCGGCTGTCGTGTGTGCTGACGGCAGATTGGGTTGGTCTGTAGATTCGGATTGCGGTTTGCCTCGGTCGAGGGGTTGGGTCGGAAGCGGCGAGGGGCGGCGGCGCCTGTTGCGCAGGCGGCGTCCGTTTGCGGCGGGCAATTGTTGAGAAACGGCTGTGAATGTTGGCGGGCGAGAGGAGGAGGACGGCGCGCGATGTGGCCCGACGGCTGCGGGCCGATCGGGAAACGGCGGGAGGGCGACGGAAGGCGATGGGGCGGCGGAGGCGCGTTTGCACGGCCGTCATCGCCGCACGCCTCGGCTTGTGTGGCTGTGGCGCCGGCCGCGCTGGCCGGGCTGCCGCGGCGACGGTGTGGGAGTTTTGCCGAAGGTTTGGCCATTGTGGCGGGTCGTCGGCTGGGGCTGTGGGGGCGGCATTTGGGCGGGGGCGGCGATTCTCGGCGGGCCGACCCAGGCTGTAGCGCGCGGTAGCTGCAGTTTGGCCGTGGTTTGCGGCGCTGCCGTGGCGACTGGTTGGCGACTGTGGTGTGGCTGTGTGTAGCCCCATCCTCGGTGGTTTGAAAGGCGCGGGCGGTTGTGGCGCAGCTTTGGGGCTGCTCCGCACAGGCTGTCGGACGTTGGGCGGTAGCAAGCGCGGGAGGCGCGGCGCGGCGGCGCGCAGAGTGGCGGCCGCTCTCTCGGCCGTCCGCGCCCGCCCGCGACACTGGCTGGGCCCTTGTGATTCTCTGCTCTGCTCTGCCGTGCTGTGCTGTGCTTGCGTGCCTGCCGTCCCGCTCGCTCTCGCTCTCGCTCTCGCTGTGTGTTACGCGCGTCGTCGAAATGGCAGATCAGGCGGCTACGAACGAGACTGCTGCGGCACCCGCCGCCACCGGCACTACGAAGAAGGCCAAGTCTGCGTCGTCTGCGAAGAAGCCGCGCGCCAAGCCTGCGCACCCGCGCACCTCTGAGATGGTGACGGCCGCCATCAAGAGTCTGAAGGAGCGCGGCGGGTCGTCGCTGCAGGCGATCAAGAAGTACATAGCCGCGCACTACAAGCTGGACGCGGAGAAGCTGGCGCCGTTTATCAAGAAGTACCTCAAGTCGGCCGTCGTGGCGGGCGAGCTGGTGCAGACGAAGGGGAAGGGCGCGTCCGGCTCGTTCAAGCTTGCCGGCGCCGGCGGCGGGGGGGCGGCCGAGGGCGGCAAGGCTCGTGCTGGCGGTGCCAAGAAGAAGCGCGCCGCTCCGGCCAGCAAGGAGAAGAAGGGCGCCCGTGCGGCCGGCGCAAAGAAGGCTGGTGGCGTGAAGGCGGCGACCGGTCGGAAGGCGGGCGCCGCCAAGAAGGCGTCTGCGGCGTCGGCCGCTCCCGCGGGTGCGAAGAAGGCGGCTGCGGCCAAGCCGGCCAAGGCCAAGTCGCCGTCGAAGGCGAAGAAGGCCGCCAAGGTTCCGACGAAGAAGCCGAAGGCGCCGCGCCCGAAGAAGGCGACGACGCCGTCTAAGGCGAAGGCTTCGCCCAAGAAGAAGAAGTAGAGTAGAGTAGAGGAGAAAGAGATGGGAAAGGAAGGGTTTGGCGCTTGACCCCGTCGTCCCCACCCCCCGTCGTCGTCTAGTGGCGCGCAAGAGACGCGCGGCCCAAAACGGCCCTTCTCAGGGCCATCAAAGCACGTCGGGGAAGGTTTTGATTGTCGTGTTGCGTTTGGTGTGGGTGTCTGTCTGTATGCCCGTGGGGATGCTGTTTGCGTGCCGTGGTGGTTTGATTGCGGGGGTCGGTGGCGGGTGTGGGCGGCGGTAGCGGTAAGCGGTGTTGTTGTTGTCGTGGTTGATTGTCGCCGTGTTTGTGGCGGCGGCCGACGGTTGGTTTTCTGTCACGTTGTTTTGTTTGAATACGTTGGTTGGCTTGCCTGCGTTCGTTCTTCTCGGATGTGTGTCTTGTCTAGTCGTGTCTGGTCTTTGTTTTGTTTCTTTGTGTGTGTTATGTTTTGCAACGGGGGGCACGTTGAGATGTGGAAGGAGTCGGCGGGGATTTCGGTGGCGTGTAGAGCGAGCGAGCGCGCCTGCCTGGCCGTTGGCCGTCGGAGTGGAGTGCGGGTTTTTTTTGTTTTCGAAACGAAAGCGGCGGCCGGCCAGCCACCCGTGCGGTGTGACGTCGGCCGTTGGGTATTGTGCGCTTTGAGCGCCGGGGAGGGATGATGTGTGATTGTTGCGCGCTGCTAGCAGGCAGGCAGAGTGAGCGGGTGTGTGTGGCGGACGGACGGGAAGTGGTGGTTTTTGTTTTTGGGTTGCGGGGCGAGAGGCAGGCGACCGACAAAGTTTGCTCGCGACGGAGAGATGTTAGTGGCCCTGAAAAGGGCCGTTTTTGTTTGTGCGGTGCGGTGCCGCGGCGCGGTTTAGGCGCGCTCGCCGCGGATGCGGCGCGCGAGCTGGATGTCCTTGGGCATGATGGTGACGCGCTTGGCGTGGATTGCGCACAGGTTGGTGTCTTCGAAGAGGCCGACGAGGTAGGCCTCGCTGGCCTCCTGCAGGGCCATGACTGCGGAGCTCTGGAAGCGCAGGTCGGTCTTGAAGTCCTGGGCGATCTCGCGCACTAGGCGCTGGAATGGCAGCTTGCGGATGAGCAGCTCTGTGCTCTTCTGGTAGCGCCTGATTTCTCGCAGGGCGACGGTGCCCGGCCTGTAGCGGTGGGGCTTCTTGACGCCTCCGGTGGCGGGCGCGCTCTTCCTCGCCGCCTTGGTGGCGAGCTGTTTGCGCGGCGCCTTTCCGCCGGTGGACTTGCGGGCCGTTTGCTTTGTGCGGGCCATGGCGGTAGCGTTGGCGGTAGCGGAGCGGCGTGCGTGGAGGTTAGGTGCGGCGCGGCGTCCGGTGCTGCCTTGACAACGGGCCCGCGCGCCTCCGTGCTGCGCTTATATGCCCTCGGTTGCGCGTGGTGGGGGGAGGGCGGGCCAGAGTCTATATAGGGGGGCGGCGGGCGCGCTGGGCGCAGACCGTAGCCGACTCGCCAGCCGCTGCAGCTGCTGTTTGTGCACGTTTTGCTTTGCCCGAGGAAGGAAGGATGACAGGCCGCGGCAAGGGAGGAAAGGGGCTCGGCAAGGGTGGCGCCAAGCGGCACCGCAAGGTGTTGCGCGACAACATCCAGGGCATCACGAAGCCCGCCATCCGCCGCCTGGCTCGCAGGGGCGGCGTGAAGCGCATCTCTGGTCTGATCTACGAGGAGACCCGCGGGGTGCTGAAGGTGTTCCTGGAGAACGTGATCCGCGACGCGGTGACGTACACTGAGCACGCCAAGCGCAAGACTGTGACGGCCATGGACGTGGTGTACGCCCTGAAGAGGCAGGGGCGCACCCTGTACGGTTTCGGCGGTTAGGCTGCGTCGCAGCGGGCGCTGGCCTTCCCGCGGCCGTGCTTGTGGGTGGGAGAGACTAGAAAACGGCCCTTTTCAGGGCCACCACACTGTTCGGAAGTTGAAAAGTGCGAAAGAGTCTGTGTTGTTGTTGTTGTTGTTGCTGCGTGTGTGTGCGCTGTGTTGTTCGTTTGTTTGTTTGTTTGTTTGTTTGTTTGTTTCTTTCTTTCTTTCCGTTTGAGCGACGTGATGTGGCTGGGAGGGGAGAAGGAAAGGAAACGTGTCATGTGGCTGGCTGTGTGTGGAGCTGCTTCGTTTGTGTTTGTTATTGTGTGTCTTTGTATCGATCGCGACGGAGATGGCGGGCTGTGTGTTGTTGTGCGAGAGAGGCGGTAATTATTTGCTTGCGTGGTTTGGCTCTGTGTGTTTGCGGCGGCGTTGGGGTTTCCGAGGCAAGGCGTGTGGGCATAGGCGGCCGGATCAGCTGTTTCGTTCGTGTCGACGGCCGTTGCGCGCGGGAGTGGAGGGCGGTGTGTCGACACGCCTCCCTTTAACAATGGTCATTATTGCTGCCGTTGTCGTTTGGAAGGCGACTCTGCGACCGTGCAAAATGTGTGTGTGTGTGTGTGTGTGTGTGTGTGTGTGTGTGTGTGTGGGTGCGGTGTGGACGACAAGATGGCGGACGTGCGCCGGCGGCGGCTGTGCTGTGAAAGTGCAAAGTTGAAACAAAACAAGGTGCGGCGAGGACGACTGAAATTTTGCTTTGGACGTAGGTTTGTGTGGTGGCCCTGAAAAGGGCCGATTGTTGTGGGCCGGGCCGAGCCGAGCCGGCAAAGCGCGTTGCGTGCAGGGGAGCACGCGGCGCTGCGATTGCCTGGCCTCCTTTAGGCCTTCTTCTCGGTCTTCTTTGGCAGCAGGACGGCCTGGATGTTGGGTAGGACACCACCCTGTGCGATGGTGACGCCCGACAGGAGCTTGTTGAGCTCCTCGTCGTTGCGGATGGCAAGCTGCAGGTGGCGCGGGATGATGCGCGTCTTCTTGTTGTCGCGGGCCGCGTTTCCGGCCAGCTCGAGCACCTCAGCCGCGAGGTACTCCATGACGGCGGCGAGGTAGACGGGCGCCCCGGCGCCGACGCGCTCTGCGTAGTTTCCCTTGCGCAGGAGGCGGTGGATTCTGCCGACCGGGAACTGGAGCCCAGCCCTGCTTGAGCGGGACTTTGACTTGCCCTTGACTTTGCCTCCCTTTCCGCGTCCGGACATGGCGATGGGCTAGCGACGGTGCACACGAGAAGGAAACGAAAACGACCGGTGCGAGCGGCAGCGAGTCGAGCAGCGGAGTGCGTGCCGGCGCAGCCGGGGTGGGGGTGCTTTATGGGCTCGGGTGCGGCGGCCGGTTGCGCGCGCGCCCCATTGGTCGGCGGCCGCAACAGGGCGAGCTGGTAAAGGTGCGGCGGCGGCTGGCGGCGGGTGCCACTGTGTGGGGAGACGCTGACTAGAGCGGAGCGCTTGCTACTGGTGTTGCTGCTGCCGCCGTACGTTGGTTCGAGATGCCGCCCAAGACTAGCGGGAAGGCCGCCAAGAAGGCTGGCAAGGCGCAGAAGAACATTTCGAAGGGCGACAAGAAGAAGAAGCGCAAGAGGAAGGAGAGCTATGCCATCTACATCTACAAGGTGCTGAAGCAGGTGCACCCTGACACGGGCATCTCGTCGAAGGCGATGAGCATCATGAACAGCTTCGTGAACGACATTTTCGAGCGCATTGCGGCCGAGGCTTCTCGCCTGGCGCACTACAACAAGCGCTCGACCATCACGTCCCGCGAGATCCAGACCGCTGTGCGGCTGTTGCTGCCTGGCGAGCTGGCCAAGCACGCCGTGAGCGAGGGCACGAAGGCGGTGACCAAGTACACGAGCTCCAAGTAAGGAGGTGGCTCTGGAACGGAAGGAAGGATGGAGAGAGAATGCTCCTCCGTTGCGAGAGCGGCAAAACGGCCCTTTTCAGGGCCACCAACTTGCCTTTTGCGGGAAGGGCGGAATTGTTGTTGTTGTTTGTGTGGACGGCTGTGATGTATGTGTGCATTTTGATTGTGGGTGGGGGGGCGCGTCAAAGCGTGTTGCGCGGGGTACGGCCACGAGGTTGGTCGCCGTGGCGTGGAATGGTGGCACGCCTCGTTGGCGTGGTTTTTGACCCATTTGGTGTTGTTGGTGTGTGTGTTACCTGTCTGCGAGGGGGGACAGTGCGATCGCCGACTTTTGTGTCACCGTAACGACGGCCGTTTGCGGGTTTGTTTTTTGCACATCATACATGGCGAGGGTGAAATGTGAAATGTTGTTTTTTTTTTGTGGTTTTTGTTTGCCGCCCACTATTCCCTTTGCTGTACGCCGAGTTTGACAATGGTGCGACGTAACTGCAGCGTGGAGGTGTGTGAGTGACGTTGAAATGAACGTGCCATGAAGACGCATTGTTGTTGCATTGTACTGTACGTGTACGGCGACACGCACGATGATGTACCATTCGACTCTGATTTTTGATAGCCGTGTCTGACTGATTGCGTACGACGCACGCACACCGATGTCGTCATTCAAGATGCACGCGTGTCCAGTGCAGTACAGTAAGCGCGACGCTAGACGACGGCGGCGGCGGCGGCGGCCGTTTTTGGCGAATGTCTGTACACGTGTTTGTCTGTGTCCATCCGGTATGTATTTGTTTGTTTGAAAGTGTTTTGTGTGTCGGTGACGTGGTCCGATCCGTCGCCCCCCTGAGTAACTGTCGATCGGCGCGATAGACCGGCGTCACGCAACTGAACCGAAGTCGTGGGCACACCCGTCATACTGTTGTACACCGTCGCGCTGAGAACGGTAACGACAGGTTGACTTTGATCGGTCGAATGTCTGGGCAGAACGTGAGGAAGGAGGCAAGAGTGCAGGAGGAAAGGACAGAGGGGGGGGGGGCAAAAGAGAGAGGAAGGGAAAAAGGGGAGAAACGCATTCGTAGAGCAACGGAACGTTCCCGTGTCGGAGGCGTATTGGAGCCGCACTGAAATGCGTTTAACGGCGGCGCGGCTGCAAGTGTCTGCCGTGGTGAACGTTACCTTTGACGGCTGCATTGGCCTTTGCTTTTTGCTTTTGCTTTCGCTTTCGCTTTCCCGGTTGTACGTAACGTTTGTTGGTATGGTTGGTTCTGAGGAAGAGTGTGTGACAGTGCCGTGCCGTCCATGTTCGTGTGCCCTCCCATTGTGTGTATGCTATTGTCTGTGTACTTGAATGATGTATGTAGGTGTTAGTGGACGTGTTTTACCAGTGGGGGGAAATGGATCGTCGATAGTTGGCGTCACTCTGTCACGGTCGAGATGACGCACCCTCCGTACAGAAAGGTGTCGGGAAAGTGTGTGTGTGTGTGTGTGTGTGTGTGTGTGTGTGTGTGTGTGTGTGTGTGTGTGTGCGTGCGTGCGTCCGTGAATTGGCAGTGTTTGGAGGTGGGCGTGCCCTGCATGTGGCCCGGAAGGCTGTTCGTTTGGCGGTAGTGTTGTGTGGACAGGGGAGGGGCATGCGTAACGCTGCTGGCATGGCATTTCGGGAGATGGGAGGGGGCAAACGAGGAAACGAGGAGCGGCGGCCAAAGACGGGACGGGGAGGGGCGCGGTGTGGGTGGCTTGCGCCTGTGCTCGGCGTTGTGGTTTGTGCAAAAGAGGAGGAGAAAAACAATGAGTTGCCAGGGAGGGGAGCGGTGTTGTGTTGTGGTTGTCGTGGTGTAGCCGCAGACGCGGCTGTCAGTGAACGTGGCGAGACGGACGGATGCGCGGAGGGGCGGGGGCGGCGCATTTCGCCGGTGCCGTGCCGTGCCGTGCCATGCCATGCCTGAAAGCCGCGTGGTCGCTGTGTTGTTGGTGGCGTGGGGGCGAGGAGAGTACCGTACGGGTGTGCTTGTGCGCCGGAAATGGCACACTGCGCCTGCCCGTCTTGGAGGCTGATGGCTGTGGTGTGGAAATGGGGCGCGGTGATGTTGAAGCAGTTGAAGAACAGAAAAGAAACCAAGAAGAAAACGGAAGGCGTGATGCGGCGGTGGTGGTGAGAGCGGGAAAAACAAAACAAAACAAAAAAAAAGAAAGAAAAAAAAACAACAAGAAAAAAGAAGGAAAAACAACAAGAAACAAAAAAAGAAAACAAAAAGTCTATCAATATTAAAATGTAAATGGAAATGGAAATGGAAATGGACCCAGGTATAACCTCCCTGCACAAATAGCAGAGAGTCCGATGATAATAAAAATGTGCCAGAATGTTAACGTCCCTACAAAACAAACCCAACGATAATATTAATGAAAGAATGAACCGTATGTAACATTGCAACAGACATAATGGAACCTGATAAATTGTATAAGGGCAGCAGCGTTGACCTTTGGCCCTGTATTCAGAATAAAAAGAGCCAAAGATCGTTACCCCAATGAAAAAGACACTGAAACACGTATGTAACATAGCAGCGATGGCGAGACATTGTAGCATCTGTGACCAGAGAGTTTGCGCTGGACCGCGCGAGTGTTGCGAGCGGTTCTCAGTCAGTCAGTCAGTCAGTCAGTCAGTCAGTCAGTCGTTGCGAGTCTGTAGCTCTGTCTAGTTGAGGGCTGTACTCTGTCAGTAGTCGTCGCGTGCAGTACGCTAATAGTCGTCATGCAGAGCGGTCGGTCAGTAGTAGCAGCCGAGTGCGGTTGTGTGATGTAGGCGGTCGGCAACACTGGTCAAGATGGTGAAGGAGGTATACTGTTAATTAATATAATCATTAGATAATGAAAAATTATATTTATTGTAATTAATTCTCCAACAAGTTCCCCAAAAATAATTTTTATTTCAAAAGCATTTTTCAAAAATGTAATGTTTTATTGAACTAAAGAGTTCGTTGCACTTCCCATTTCATTCCACTTCTTTGAAGAAAAATTTCACTAAAATCACAAAAAAAGAGAATATTATTATTTGCAATGCAGTTCCTCCAAGCGCTGCGCAACAACAAGAGCAGAAATGTGACATCCATTTATTCTGAGGTAAGACTTTAATTCTGATTGTTTTGCACAGGGCCAAAGACCGATATTTCGGCTCAATTGAAGTTTCTTGTCACTGAACGGACTTTAAATGTTGTGAAGAATTTATATTTGAGTCGGATTGCGAATTTCACATTTTTGTTGCCATTTTCAATACCTCTCATTGTGGGCGAGGTTACAATTAGCGCAATGTCCATTAGCATCCGTAAATAACATTGTCCATTATTTTAAATTTTGCGGGGAGGTTACAACACACAAAAAAAAAAAAAAAAACAAAAAAGTTGCATTTATATCCGCTCCTCAATTGTAGATACCCCTTACACAGCTGTGTGCAATGAATGAGTGCTGGCTGGTAATTAATTGCACTCCTTGGAGGGAAATGCCATAGGAAGTAGTCTTTAAAAAGTGAATGTTTTTCGTTAAAAGACAAAAGTTGCTTTAGAAAAAAGTAATAGTGGGGCTTTTGTTGTTGAACAAAATAAGTACAATGAACATACGTTATCAGATTTGCGCAATGCAGCTTCACACTACCTTTTGATTATAACACAATATACTATACATCGTCCCGAACCGTGACCAGAGTCGCGAGACGAGCAGAGCACGCCGCCGACGCCCGCTCAGTACAACCGTCCACCCGCTACTACTGTCGACCGACTACTACCTCTCCCGACTCGCGCTACAATATATATAACAACTGTTCCTGGCGACCCGGTGCGTGCCACTACTGTCGTCTGGCGCGGTCCAAGCGCCGACTAGCAACGATAAATAACTCTCTGGTCAGACAGAGATGCTGTCATGCCTCGCCATCGCTCTGGTAACGAATACATACGTGTTGCAGCGTGCGTACCACCGGAACACGCAGTGGCGGAGCCAAAGACTGTGTTGTCGAGGTCGAGTGCGAGCGGGAAGAGAGGCAGCGTCGGCACGGAGATGCAAGCGAGCGAGACGCACGGGGGCTGCGGCGTGGCGCGTTTGCGGTCGGCGCCTTTGGTGGCAACGGCCGGGACAAGCAGCGGTGTATGGTGTGGTGCGGGGCGGACAGGGGCGGCGGTGGACGGGGAGGAGGCGGCGCGACGACGGCATGGGGGCGAAAACGGGACGGGGGACGGCGGATGTTGAGAGGCGTCACGCGCGGACAGGACACAGGACACAGACACAGAGACACACAGATTGGAAAGGGAGGGTGCGCGGTAGTAGTTGGGAATGTGCGTACCGTGCGGGATGGGAGTGGGCGAGGAACACGGTCGTGGCCCCTGTTTGTGGGTGCGTGTGATGACGTCGGTGTGTTGTGGGAAGGGAAGGTGCTGTGGCGGCGGCGCGTAATGGGCGTAGGCCGAAAAGAGAAAGGAACGTGGGCAGTGTGTTGGCAAGCGTCGGTTCGACTGCGACGTTGATGGGCAGGGCAAGGTTAATGGTGGTAGGAGTAGGCGTGTGGGCGCAAAAAATCTGCCGCTGCAGGCGGTGCCGTAACCGCCATGGGGCGGGAAGGAGAGAGGGCCAAAGAAAGAAAGAAAGAAGAAAACAAAATAAAAAAAAAAAAGGAGGGGGGGGGGGGGCGAAAGGAAGGCAGGAAGGACAAGAGGCGAGGCGACGGCTTGCTTTGTGTATCGGTCGGTCTCTGGCTATGCTTCGTTTTCTGCAGCAGGGTCGGTGCGCGGCGTGGCTCGCGGCAGTGGGAACGCCTGGCGGCTGGACGGCCAGCAATGCGGTTGGATGGGCGGCCACAGCACCGCACCTGTGCCCGAGGAGGAGACGCTGGCGGCGGGCCCTGAGGTGAGGCCGGCTCGGCTCGGCTGGGGCTGTGGATGTGTAGGTGTGCGCCGCTGCTGCAACAACGAGTAAAACGCGAGAAGAAGGGATGGCGGTAGAGAGAAAAAAAAAAAAAAGGTCGTGTTGTGTTGATGCGCAGGCAGACGCGTACAGAGAGACGAGCCCGGTCTGCAGCAGGGTGTGGCCGTGCCGAGTGCAGAGCAGCGGCGGCTCGGTTCGGTTCGGTTCGGCCCGGCGGGCCGCGCTGTTGTCGCGGACGTGAGCGCCCCCTGGCGGGTGGCCGGAGGCGGCGCGGCGTGTTGGACGTGTGGCTGGTGGCAGTGCACAATTTGCGAGTGGCTGGCGGTGTGGCGTGGCGGTTGGCGCGTCGGGCGGCGGAGAGGGAGAGAGAGGAGAGGTATGTGTTGCGGGCGCCCTTTGCTGCGCTGCGTCGTTGCGTGTGCCGTACAGGGCGGGCGCTTGTCGACTGTGTGGGCGGTGTGGCGAATTGGCGTGAAACGGCTGCCGAGAGGTGTGTGGTAGCGAGCCGGTCGGTGTCAGTGCGAAGGGGAATGTGCGTGCGTTTGGCGGTTTCGGTGTGCTTTTTGCGGCGTGAGAGTGGGAATTAGTGGGGCCGGCTGTTGTGTTTGTTCCTTGTGTCTTGTGTCGTGTAGGTAGCTTGATGGCAACGTGGAAGGACGCCGGTTTCGTTTCGAGCCTTGCGTGTGGTTGTCGACGTTGACTGGTTGGCGTGTGCCGATGCACGTGCATGTGTGGGTCGCGAGTGCGTTTTTGGCTGGCTGTGTGTGTGTGTGTGTTTTGGGGGGGAAGGGGGAGGCGGTGGTGAAAGTGCAGTCGTTGCCACGGGCGTCGTCGGGTCGGGTGGGGCTGGGGCTGTGCGTCGTGGCGGAAAGGTGGTAGGTTGCGGGAAGCGAGCCCGTCGTTGACGGTGTCGCGTGAGTTGTGAATCGAGTGGGGCGCGGGGCGCGGGGCGCGGGACAGGAGCAGCGTGCCGCTGCGTCGTGGTCGTCAGCAGAGGCTGTGCGTGTGCTTGTCCTTTTTGTGGGCGGTTCGTGCGAGGCGTTTTTGTTTTGTGTTGCCCTAGTTGTTAGTTTATTTTGTTTGTGTTTGTTATTTTGAGACGACGACTGGTTGGTGGCGTGCGCGCGAAGTGGCGGTGTGCGCTTCCCGTGTCGTTTGTGTTGTTTTTTTTTTGTTTTTGTTTTTGTGTGTTTTTTTTTGCACTGGGCCCCGGGGGGTGGGTGGGTGCGTGCGTGTGTGTCGATTGCCGGCTGGCGAAAGGTGCGCCATCGGCGGGGTGGGTCGCCGGCACGAGTAGAGGCGGCGGCGTTGTTGCTGTTGTTGTGTGGTGTTTGTTTTGTTCGGCTGTGTCGGCGAGCTGTGTTGCGGTGCGTGTGAATGGTGGTGCAAAAGTGCTGGCGTTGGGGCTGCGACTGCGACGGCGGCGAGCCGCGGGCGCGCATGATAGTGATGTTGTGAACAGCGGCTGTGTACGGTAGTGGTGTTGTTGTAGCACGACGTGCATCCGGGCCGGCGCGGAAAGCGCAGTTGCGGGCGGTTGCCCTTCGGTGCCAGCCATGTCGCGTGAGCGGCGGGTTGCTGTGGTGTCGACACGTGGTGCTCTGGGTTGTTGTGTGGTGCCCTTTGGCCGGTGGGGGTGGTTCGCGTGCGTCTCGTTCGCGCTCGGTATCTGGTCGTGGTCGTGCTGCTCCCCCGTCTGTCGGCGGTTTTCGACGTCGTCTGTACGTTTTTGTCCGTTTGCGGCGGTGCCTGCCGACGTCGTCCCGTCGCGACCTTTCAACCGAAAGTGTGGCGCCCGAAGGTGAACGAACGTAACCCTGACCTCGGCGCTTTACGCTGAGCCGAGCGAACCGAACCGAACCTAACCTGTGGTGTGGTGAGGTGAGCTCAGCCTGTGAGCCCCAAACGTCTACGTAAGGTAAGCTGTCCGGCGGCTCACGCCTCACGTTTTGAACGCTTTTTTAACCTACGTTTGACGCTTCTTAACCTAGCACTGACCCCTTAACCTAACGTGTAACGTAACCTAACGTAACCTAACCTAACCTAACCTCTGACGCCTGACGTGTTTGAATGCTTAACCTAAGTTTGACGCTTAACCTAACCCAAGTCCCCTTAACCTAACCCACGTCCACCTAACCTAACCGAACCTAACCTAGACGTGTAAACGTAATGTGTAACGCGCAACGTGTAAGGTCGGCTGTCGTGTGTGCTGACGGCAGATTGGGTTGGTCTGTAGATTCGGATTGCGGTTTGCCTCGGTCGAGGGGTTGGGTCGGAAGCGGCGAGGGGCGGCGGCGCCTGTTGCGCAGGCGGCGTCCGTTTGCGGCGGGCAATTGTTGAGAAACGGCTGTGAATGTTGGCGGGCGAGAGGAGGAGGACGGCGCGCGATGTGGCCCGACGGCTGCGGGCCGATCGGGAAACGGCGGGAGGGCGACGGAAGGCGATGGGGCGGCGGAGGCGCGTTTGCACGGCCGTCATCGCCGCACGCCTCGGCTTGTGTGGCTGTGGCGCCGGCCGCGCTGGCCGGGCTGCCGCGGCGACGGTGTGGGAGTTTTGCCGAAGGTTTGGCCATTGTGGCGGGTCGTCGGCTGGGGCTGTGGGGGCGGCATTTGGGCGGGGGCGGCGATTCTCGGCGGGCCGACCCAGGCTGTAGCGCGCGGTAGCTGCAGTTTGGCCGTGGTTTGCGGCGCTGCCGTGGCGACTGGTTGGCGACTGTGGTGTGGCTGTGTGTAGCCCCATCCTCGGTGGTTTGAAAGGCGCGGGCGGTTGTGGCGCAGCTTTGGGGCTGCTCCGCACAGGCTGTCGGACGTTGGGCGGTAGCAAGCGCGGGAGGCGCGGCGCGGCGGCGCGCAGAGTGGCGGCCGCTCTCTCGGCCGTCCGCGCCCGCCCGCGACACTGGCTGGGCCCTTGTGATTCTCTGCTCTGCTCTGCCGTGCTGTGCTGTGCTTGCGTGCCTGCCGTCCCGCTCGCTCTCGCTCTCGCTCTCGCTGTGTGTTACGCGCGTCGTCGAAATGGCAGATCAGGCGGCTACGAACGAGACTGCTGCGGCACCCGCCGCCACCGGCACTACGAAGAAGGCCAAGTCTGCGTCGTCTGCGAAGAAGCCGCGCGCCAAGCCTGCGCACCCGCGCACCTCTGAGATGGTGACGGCCGCCATCAAGAGTCTGAAGGAGCGCGGCGGGTCGTCGCTGCAGGCGATCAAGAAGTACATAGCCGCGCACTACAAGCTGGACGCGGAGAAGCTGGCGCCGTTTATCAAGAAGTACCTCAAGTCGGCCGTCGTGGCGGGCGAGCTGGTGCAGACGAAGGGGAAGGGCGCGTCCGGCTCGTTCAAGCTTGCCGGCGCCGGCGGCGGGGGGGCGGCCGAGGGCGGCAAGGCTCGTGCTGGCGGTGCCAAGAAGAAGCGCGCCGCTCCGGCCAGCAAGGAGAAGAAGGGCGCCCGTGCGGCCGGCGCAAAGAAGGCTGGTGGCGTGAAGGCGGCGACCGGTCGGAAGGCGGGCGCCGCCAAGAAGGCGTCTGCGGCGTCGGCCGCTCCCGCGGGTGCGAAGAAGGCGGCTGCGGCCAAGCCGGCCAAGGCCAAGTCGCCGTCGAAGGCGAAGAAGGCCGCCAAGGTTCCGACGAAGAAGCCGAAGGCGCCGCGCCCGAAGAAGGCGACGACGCCGTCTAAGGCGAAGGCTTCGCCCAAGAAGAAGAAGTAGAGTAGAGTAGAGGAGAAAGAGATGGGAAAGGAAGGGTTTGGCGCTTGACCCCGTCGTCCCCACCCCCCGTCGTCGTCTAGTGGCGCGCAAGAGACGCGCGGCCCAAAACGGCCCTTCTCAGGGCCATCAAAGCACGTCGGGGAAGGTTTTGATTGTCGTGTTGCGTTTGGTGTGGGTGTCTGTCTGTATGCCCGTGGGGATGCTGTTTGCGTGCCGTGGTGGTTTGATTGCGGGGGTCGGTGGCGGGTGTGGGCGGCGGTAGCGGTAAGCGGTGTTGTTGTTGTCGTGGTTGATTGTCGCCGTGTTTGTGGCGGCGGCCGACGGTTGGTTTTCTGTCACGTTGTTTTGTTTGAATACGTTGGTTGGCTTGCCTGCGTTCGTTCTTCTCGGATGTGTGTCTTGTCTAGTCGTGTCTGGTCTTTGTTTTGTTTCTTTGTGTGTGTTATGTTTTGCAACGGGGGGCACGTTGAGATGTGGAAGGAGTCGGCGGGGATTTCGGTGGCGTGTAGAGCGAGCGAGCGCGCCTGCCTGGCCGTTGGCCGTCGGAGTGGAGTGCGGGTTTTTTTTGTTTTCGAAACGAAAGCGGCGGCCGGCCAGCCACCCGTGCGGTGTGACGTCGGCCGTTGGGTATTGTGCGCTTTGAGCGCCGGGGAGGGATGATGTGTGATTGTTGCGCGCTGCTAGCAGGCAGGCAGAGTGAGCGGGTGTGTGTGGCGGACGGACGGGAAGTGGTGGTTTTTGTTTTTGGGTTGCGGGGCGAGAGGCAGGCGACCGACAAAGTTTGCTCGCGACGGAGAGATGTTAGTGGCCCTGAAAAGGGCCGTTTTTGTTTGTGCGGTGCGGTGCCGCGGCGCGGTTTAGGCGCGCTCGCCGCGGATGCGGCGCGCGAGCTGGATGTCCTTGGGCATGATGGTGACGCGCTTGGCGTGGATTGCGCACAGGTTGGTGTCTTCGAAGAGGCCGACGAGGTAGGCCTCGCTGGCCTCCTGCAGGGCCATGACTGCGGAGCTCTGGAAGCGCAGGTCGGTCTTGAAGTCCTGGGCGATCTCGCGCACTAGGCGCTGGAATGGCAGCTTGCGGATGAGCAGCTCTGTGCTCTTCTGGTAGCGCCTGATTTCTCGCAGGGCGACGGTGCCCGGCCTGTAGCGGTGGGGCTTCTTGACGCCTCCGGTGGCGGGCGCGCTCTTCCTCGCCGCCTTGGTGGCGAGCTGTTTGCGCGGCGCCTTTCCGCCGGTGGACTTGCGGGCCGTTTGCTTTGTGCGGGCCATGGCGGTAGCGTTGGCGGTAGCGGAGCGGCGTGCGTGGAGGTTAGGTGCGGCGCGGCGTCCGGTGCTGCCTTGACAACGGGCCCGCGCGCCTCCGTGCTGCGCTTATATGCCCTCGGTTGCGCGTGGTGGGGGGAGGGCGGGCCAGAGTCTATATAGGGGGGCGGCGGGCGCGCTGGGCGCAGACCGTAGCCGACTCGCCAGCCGCTGCAGCTGCTGTTTGTGCACGTTTTGCTTTGCCCGAGGAAGGAAGGATGACAGGCCGCGGCAAGGGAGGAAAGGGGCTCGGCAAGGGTGGCGCCAAGCGGCACCGCAAGGTGTTGCGCGACAACATCCAGGGCATCACGAAGCCCGCCATCCGCCGCCTGGCTCGCAGGGGCGGCGTGAAGCGCATCTCTGGTCTGATCTACGAGGAGACCCGCGGGGTGCTGAAGGTGTTCCTGGAGAACGTGATCCGCGACGCGGTGACGTACACTGAGCACGCCAAGCGCAAGACTGTGACGGCCATGGACGTGGTGTACGCCCTGAAGAGGCAGGGGCGCACCCTGTACGGTTTCGGCGGTTAGGCTGCGTCGCAGCGGGCGCTGGCCTTCCCGCGGCCGTGCTTGTGGGTGGGAGAGACTAGAAAACGGCCCTTTTCAGGGCCACCACACTGTTCGGAAGTTGAAAAGTGCGAAAGAGTCTGTGTTGTTGTTGTTGTTGTTGCTGCGTGTGTGTGCGCTGTGTTGTTCGTTTGTTTGTTTGTTTGTTTGTTTGTTTGTTTCTTTCTTTCTTTCCGTTTGAGCGACGTGATGTGGCTGGGAGGGGAGAAGGAAAGGAAACGTGTCATGTGGCTGGCTGTGTGTGGAGCTGCTTCGTTTGTGTTTGTTATTGTGTGTCTTTGTATCGATCGCGACGGAGATGGCGGGCTGTGTGTTGTTGTGCGAGAGAGGCGGTAATTATTTGCTTGCGTGGTTTGGCTCTGTGTGTTTGCGGCGGCGTTGGGGTTTCCGAGGCAAGGCGTGTGGGCATAGGCGGCCGGATCAGCTGTTTCGTTCGTGTCGACGGCCGTTGCGCGCGGGAGTGGAGGGCGGTGTGTCGACACGCCTCCCTTTAACAATGGTCATTATTGCTGCCGTTGTCGTTTGGAAGGCGACTCTGCGACCGTGCAAAATGTGTGTGTGTGTGTGTGTGTGTGTGTGTGTGTGTGTGTGTGTGTGTGCGGGCTGTGTGGACGACAAGATGGCGGACGTGCGCCGGCGGCGGCTGTGCTGTGAAAGTGCAAAGTTGAAACAAAACAAGGTGCGGCGAGGACGACTGAAATTTTGCTTTGGACGTAGGTTTGTGTGGTGGCCCTGAAAAGGGCCGATTGTTGTGGGCCGGGCCGAGCCGAGCCGGCAAAGCGCGTTGCGTGCAGGGGAGCACGCGGCGCTGCGATTGCCTGGCCTCCTTTAGGCCTTCTTCTCGGTCTTCTTTGGCAGCAGGACGGCCTGGATGTTGGGTAGGACACCACCCTGTGCGATGGTGACGCCCGACAGGAGCTTGTTGAGCTCCTCGTCGTTGCGGATGGCAAGCTGCAGGTGGCGCGGGATGATGCGCGTCTTCTTGTTGTCGCGGGCCGCGTTTCCGGCCAGCT
The DNA here is from genome assembly GCF_021461385.2 of Schistocerca piceifrons. Classification (NCBI taxonomy): domain Eukaryota; kingdom Metazoa; phylum Arthropoda; class Insecta; order Orthoptera; family Acrididae; genus Schistocerca; species Schistocerca piceifrons. Next base: position 25,957 of record NW_025729058.1, read on the forward strand.
CGAGCACCTCAGCCGCGAGGTACTCCATGACGGCGGCGAGGTAGACGGGCGCCCCGGCGCCGACGCGCTCTGCGTAGTTTCCCTTGCGCAGGAGGCGGTGGATTCTGCCGACCGGGAACTGGAGCCCAGCCCTGCTTGAGCGGGACTTTGACTTGCCCTTGACTTTGCCTCCCTTTCCGCGTCCGGACATGGCGATGGGCTAGCGACGGTGCACACGAGAAGGAAACGAAAACGACCGGTGCGAGCGGCAGCGAGTCGAGCAGCGGAGTGCGTGCCGGCGCAGCCGGGGTGGGGGTGCTTTATGGGCTCGGGTGCGGCGGCCGGTTGCGCGCGCGCCCCATTGGTCGGCGGCCGCAACAGGGCGAGCTGGTAAAGGTGCGGCGGCGGCTGGCGGCGGGTGCCACTGTGTGGGGAGACGCTGACTAGAGCGGAGCGCTTGCTACTGGTGTTGCTGCTGCCGCCGTACGTTGGTTCGAGATGCCGCCCAAGACTAGCGGGAAGGCCGCCAAGAAGGCTGGCAAGGCGCAGAAGAACATTTCGAAGGGCGACAAGAAGAAGAAGCGCAAGAGGAAGGAGAGCTATGCCATCTACATCTACAAGGTGCTGAAGCAGGTGCACCCTGACACGGGCATCTCGTCGAAGGCGATGAGCATCATGAACAGCTTCGTGAACGACATTTTCGAGCGCATTGCGGCCGAGGCTTCTCGCCTGGCGCACTACAACAAGCGCTCGACCATCACGTCCCGCGAGATCCAGACCGCTGTGCGGCTGTTGCTGCCTGGCGAGCTGGCCAAGCACGCCGTGAGCGAGGGCACGAAGGCGGTGACCAAGTACACGAGCTCCAAGTAAGGAGGTGGCTCTGGAACGGAAGGAAGGATGGAGAGAGAATGCTCCTCCGTTGCGAGAGCGGCAAAACGGCCCTTTTCAGGGCCACCAACTTGCCTTTTGCGGGAAGGGCGGAATTGTTGTTGTTGTTTGTGTGGACGGCTGTGATGTATGTGTGCATTTTGATTGTGGGTGGGGGGGCGCGTCAAAGCGTGTTGCGCGGGGTACGGCCACGAGGTTGGTCGCCGTGGCGTGGAATGGTGGCACGCCTCGTTGGCGTGGTTTTTGACCCATTTGGTGTTGTTGGTGTGTGTGTTACCTGTCTGCGAGGGGGGACAGTGCGATCGCCGACTTTTGTGTCACCGTAACGACGGCCGTTTGCGGGTTTGTTTTTTGCACATCATACATGGCGAGGGTGAAATGTGAAATGTTGTTTTTTTTTTGTGGTTTTTGTTTGCCGCCCACTATTCCCTTTGCTGTACGCCGAGTTTGACAATGGTGCGACGTAACTGCAGCGTGGAGGTGTGTGAGTGACGTTGAAATGAACGTGCCATGAAGACGCATTGTTGTTGCATTGTACTGTACGTGTACGGCGACACGCACGATGATGTACCATTCGACTCTGATTTTTGATAGCCGTGTCTGACTGATTGCGTACGACGCACGCACACCGATGTCGTCATTCAAGATGCACGCGTGTCCAGTGCAGTACAGTAAGCGCGACGCTAGACGACGGCGGCGGCGGCGGCGGCCGTTTTTGGCGAATGTCTGTACACGTGTTTGTCTGTGTCCATCCGGTATGTATTTGTTTGTTTGAAAGTGTTTTGTGTGTCGGTGACGTGGTCCGATCCGTCGCCCCCCTGAGTAACTGTCGATCGGCGCGATAGACCGGCGTCACGCAACTGAACCGAAGTCGTGGGCACACCCGTCATACTGTTGTACACCGTCGCGCTGAGAACGGTAACGACAGGTTGACTTTGATCGGTCGAATGTCTGGGCAGAACGTGAGGAAGGAGGCAAGAGTGCAGGAGGAAAGGACAGAGGGGGGGGGGGCAAAAGAGAGAGGAAGGGAAAAAGGGGAGAAACGCATTCGTAGAGCAACGGAACGTTCCCGTGTCGGAGGCGTATTGGAGCCGCACTGAAATGCGTTTAACGGCGGCGCGGCTGCAAGTGTCTGCCGTGGTGAACGTTACCTTTGACGGCTGCATTGGCCTTTGCTTTTTGCTTTTGCTTTCGCTTTCGCTTTCCCGGTTGTACGTAACGTTTGTTGGTATGGTTGGTTCTGAGGAAGAGTGTGTGACAGTGCCGTGCCGTCCATGTTCGTGTGCCCTCCCATTGTGTGTATGCTATTGTCTGTGTACTTGAATGATGTATGTAGGTGTTAGTGGACGTGTTTTACCAGTGGGGGGAAATGGATCGTCGATAGTTGGCGTCACTCTGTCACGGTCGAGATGACGCACCCTCCGTACAGAAAGGTGTCGGGAAAGTGTGTGTGTGTGTGTGTGTGTGTGTGTGTGTGTGTGTGTGTGTGTGTGTGTGCGTGCGTGCGTCCGTGAATTGGCAGTGTTTGGAGGTGGGCGTGCCCTGCATGTGGCCCGGAAGGCTGTTCGTTTGGCGGTAGTGTTGTGTGGACAGGGGAGGGGCATGCGTAACGCTGCTGGCATGGCATTTCGGGAGATGGGAGGGGGCAAACGAGGAAACGAGGAGCGGCGGCCAAAGACGGGACGGGGAGGGGCGCGGTGTGGGTGGCTTGCGCCTGTGCTCGGCGTTGTGGTTTGTGCAAAAGAGGAGGAGAAAAACAATGAGTTGCCAGGGAGGGGAGCGGTGTTGTGTTGTGGTTGTCGTGGTGTAGCCGCAGACGCGGCTGTCAGTGAACGTGGCGAGACGGACGGATGCGCGGAGGGGCGGGGGCGGCGCATTTCGCCGGTGCCGTGCCGTGCCGTGCCATGCCATGCCTGAAAGCCGCGTGGTCGCTGTGTTGTTGGTGGCGTGGGGGCGAGGAGAGTACCGTACGGGTGTGCTTGTGCGCCGGAAATGGCACACTGCGCCTGCCCGTCTTGGAGGCTGATGGCTGTGGTGTGGAAATGGGGCGCGGTGATGTTGAAGCAGTTGAAGAACAGAAAAGAAACCAAGAAGAAAACGGAAGGCGTGATGCGGCGGTGGTGGTGAGAGCGGGAAAAACAAAACAAAACAAAAAAAAAGAAAGAAAAAAAAACAACAAGAAAAAAGAAGGAAAAACAACAAGAAACAAAAAAAGAAAACAAAAAGTCTATCAATATTAAAATGTAAATGGAAATGGAAATGGAAATGGACCCAGGTATAACCTCCCTGCACAAATAGCAGAGAGTCCGATGATAATAAAAATGTGCCAGAATGTTAACGTCCCTACAAAACAAACCCAACGATAATATTAATGAAAGAATGAACCGTATGTAACATTGCAACAGACATAATGGAACCTGATAAATTGTATAAGGGCAGCAGCGTTGACCTTTGGCCCTGTATTCAGAATAAAAAGAGCCAAAGATCGTTACCCCAATGAAAAAGACACTGAAACACGTATGTAACATAGCAGCGATGGCGAGACATTGTAGCATCTGTGACCAGAGAGTTTGCGCTGGACCGCGCGAGTGTTGCGAGCGGTTCTCAGTCAGTCAGTCAGTCAGTCAGTCAGTCAGTCAGTCGTTGCGAGTCTGTAGCTCTGTCTAGTTGAGGGCTGTACTCTGTCAGTAGTCGTCGCGTGCAGTACGCTAATAGTCGTCATGCAGAGCGGTCGGTCAGTAGTAGCAGCCGAGTGCGGTTGTGTGATGTAGGCGGTCGGCAACACTGGTCAAGATGGTGAAGGAGGTATACTGTTAATTAATATAATCATTAGATAATGAAAAATTATATTTATTGTAATTAATTCTCCAACAAGTTCCCCAAAAATAATTTTTATTTCAAAAGCATTTTTCAAAAATGTAATGTTTTATTGAACTAAAGAGTTCGTTGCACTTCCCATTTCATTCCACTTCTTTGAAGAAAAATTTCACTAAAATCACAAAAAAAGAGAATATTATTATTTGCAATGCAGTTCCTCCAAGCGCTGCGCAACAACAAGAGCAGAAATGTGACATCCATTTATTCTGAGGTAAGACTTTAATTCTGATTGTTTTGCACAGGGCCAAAGACCGATATTTCGGCTCAATTGAAGTTTCTTGTCACTGAACGGACTTTAAATGTTGTGAAGAATTTATATTTGAGTCGGATTGCGAATTTCACATTTTTGTTGCCATTTTCAATACCTCTCATTGTGGGCGAGGTTACAATTAGCGCAATGTCCATTAGCATCCGTAAATAACATTGTCCATTATTTTAAATTTTGCGGGGAGGTTACAACACACAAAAAAAAAAAAAAAAACAAAAAAGTTGCATTTATATCCGCTCCTCAATTGTAGATACCCCTTACACAGCTGTGTGCAATGAATGAGTGCTGGCTGGTAATTAATTGCACTCCTTGGAGGGAAATGCCATAGGAAGTAGTCTTTAAAAAGTGAATGTTTTTCGTTAAAAGACAAAAGTTGCTTTAGAAAAAAGTAATAGTGGGGCTTTTGTTGTTGAACAAAATAAGTACAATGAACATACGTTATCAGATTTGCGCAATGCAGCTTCACACTACCTTTTGATTATAACACAATATACTATACATCGTCCCGAACCGTGACCAGAGTCGCGAGACGAGCAGAGCACGCCGCCGACGCCCGCTCAGTACAACCGTCCACCCGCTACTACTGTCGACCGACTACTACCTCTCCCGACTTGCGCTACAATATATATAACAACTGTTCCTGGCGACCCGGTGCGTGCCACTACTGTCGTCTGGCGCGGTCCAAGCGCCGACTAGCAACGATAAATAACTCTCTGGTCAGACAGAGATGCTGTCATGCCTCGCCATCGCTCTGGTAACGAATACATACGTGTTGCAGCGTGCGTACCACCGGAACACGCAGTGGCGGAGCCAAAGACTGTGTTGTCGAGGTCGAGTGCGAGCGGGAAGAGAGGCAGCGTCGGCACGGAGATGCAAGCGAGCGAGACGCACGGGGGCTGCGGCGTGGCGCGTTTGCGGTCGGCGCCTTTGGTGGCAACGGCCGGGACAAGCAGCGGTGTATGGTGTGGTGCGGGGCGGACAGGGGCGGCGGTGGACGGGGAGGAGGCGGCGCGACGACGGCATGGGGGCGAAAACGGGACGGGGGACGGCGGATGTTGAGAGGCGTCACGCGCGGACAGGACACAGGACACAGACACAGAGACACACAGATTGGAAAGGGAGGGTGCGCGGTAGTAGTTGGGAATGTGCGTACCGTGCGGGATGGGAGTGGGCGAGGAACACGGTCGTGGCCCCTGTTTGTGGGTGCGTGTGATGACGTCGGTGTGTTGTGGGAAGGGAAGGTGCTGTGGCGGCGGCGCGTAATGGGCGTAGGCCGAAAAGAGAAAGGAACGTGGGCAGTGTGTTGGCAAGCGTCGGTTCGACTGCGACGTTGATGGGCAGGGCAAGGTTAATGGTGGTAGGAGTAGGCGTGTGGGCGCAAAAAATCTGCCGCTGCAGGCGGTGCCGTAACCGCCATGGGGCGGGAAGGAGAGAGGGCCAAAGAAAGAAAGAAAGAAGAAAACAAAATAAAAAAAAAAAAGGAGGGGGGGGGGGGGGGCGAAAGGAAGGCAGGAAGGACAAGAGGCGAGGCGACGGCTTGCTTTGTGTATCGGTCGGTCTCTGGCTATGCTTCGTTTTCTGCAGCAGGGTCGGTGCGCGGCGTGGCTCGCGGCAGTGGGAACGCCTGGCGGCTGGACGGCCAGCAATGCGGTTGGATGGGCGGCCACAGCACCGCACCTGTGCCCGAGGAGGAGACGCTGGCGGCGGGCCCTGAGGTGAGGCCGGCTCGGCTCGGCTGGGGCTGTGGATGTGTAGGTGTGCGCCGCTGCTGCAACAACGAGTAAAACGCGAGAAGAAGGGATGGCGGTAGAGAGAAAAAAAAAAAAAAGGTCGTGTTGTGTTGATGCGCAGGCAGACGCGTACAGAGAGACGAGCCCGGTCTGCAGCAGGGTGTGGCCGTGCCGAGTGCAGAGCAGCGGCGGCTCGGTTCGGTTCGGTTCGGCCCGGCGGGCCGCGCTGTTGTCGCGGACGTGAGCGCCCCCTGGCGGGTGGCCGGAGGCGGCGCGGCGTGTTGGACGTGTGGCTGGTGGCAGTGCACAATTTGCGAGTGGCTGGCGGTGTGGCGTGGCGGTTGGCGCGTCGGGCGGCGGAGAGGGAGAGAGAGGAGAGGTATGTGTTGCGGGCGCCCTTTGCTGCGCTGCGTCGTTGCGTGTGCCGTACAGGGCGGGCGCTTGTCGACTGTGTGGGCGGTGTGGCGAATTGGCGTGAAACGGCTGCCGAGAGGTGTGTGGTAGCGAGCCGGTCGGTGTCAGTGCGAAGGGGAATGTGCGTGCGTTTGGCGGTTTCGGTGTGCTTTTTGCGGCGTGAGAGTGGGAATTAGTGGGGCCGGCTGTTGTGTTTGTTCCTTGTGTCTTGTGTCGTGTAGGTAGCTTGATGGCAACGTGGAAGGACGCCGGTTTCGTTTCGAGCCTTGCGTGTGGTTGTCGACGTTGACTGGTTGGCGTGTGCCGATGCACGTGCATGTGTGGGTCGCGAGTGCGTTTTTGGCTGGCTGTGTGTGTGTGTGTGTTTTGGGGGGGAAGGGGGAGGCGGTGGTGAAAGTGCAGTCGTTGCCACGGGCGTCGTCGGGTCGGGTGGGGCTGGGGCTGTGCGTCGTGGCGGAAAGGTGGTAGGTTGCGGGAAGCGAGCCCGTCGTTGACGGTGTCGCGTGAGTTGTGAATCGAGTGGGGCGCGGGGCGCGGGGCGCGGGACAGGAGCAGCGTGCCGCTGCGTCGTGGTCGTCAGCAGAGGCTGTGCGTGTGCTTGTCCTTTTTGTGGGCGGTTCGTGCGAGGCGTTTTTGTTTTGTGTTGCCCTAGTTGTTAGTTTATTTTGTTTGTGTTTGTTATTTTGAGACGACGACTGGTTGGTGGCGTGCGCGCGAAGTGGCGGTGTGCGCTTCCCGTGTCGTTTGTGTTGTTTTTTTTTTGTTTTTGTTTTTGTGTGTTTTTTTTTGCACTGGGCCCCGGGGGGTGGGTGGGTGCGTGCGTGTGTGTCGATTGCCGGCTGGCGAAAGGTGCGCCATCGGCGGGGTGGGTCGCCGGCACGAGTAGAGGCGGCGGCGTTGTTGCTGTTGTTGTGTGGTGTTTGTTTTGTTCGGCTGTGTCGGCGAGCTGTGTTGCGGTGCGTGTGAATGGTGGTGCAAAAGTGCTGGCGTTGGGGCTGCGACTGCGACGGCGGCGAGCCGCGGGCGCGCATGATAGTGATGTTGTGAACAGCGGCTGTGTACGGTAGTGGTGTTGTTGTAGCACGACGTGCATCCGGGCCGGCGCGGAAAGCGCAGTTGCGGGCGGTTGCCCTTCGGTGCCAGCCATGTCGCGTGAGCGGCGGGTTGCTGTGGTGTCGACACGTGGTGCTCTGGGTTGTTGTGTGGTGCCCTTTGGCCGGTGGGGGTGGTTCGCGTGCGTCTCGTTCGCGCTCGGTATCTGGTCGTGGTCGTGCTGCTCCCCCGTCTGTCGGCGGTTTTCGACGTCGTCTGTACGTTTTTGTCCGTTTGCGGCGGTGCCTGCCGACGTCGTCCCGTCGCGACCTTTCAACCGAAAGTGTGGCGCCCGAAGGTGAACGAACGTAACCCTGACCTCGGCGCTTTACGCTGAGCCGAGCGAACCGAACCGAACCTAACCTGTGGTGTGGTGAGGTGAGCTCAGCCTGTGAGCCCCAAACGTCTACGTAAGGTAAGCTGTCCGGCGGCTCACGCCTCACGTTTTGAACGCTTTTTTAACCTACGTTTGACGCTTCTTAACCTAGCACTGACCCCTTAACCTAACGTGTAACGTAACCTAACGTAACCTAACCTAACCTAACCTCTGACGCCTGACGTGTTTGAATGCTTAACCTAAGTTTGACGCTTAACCTAACCCAAGTCCCCTTAACCTAACCCACGTCCACCTAACCTAACCGAACCTAACCTAGACGTGTAAACGTAATGTGTAACGCGCAACGTGTAAGGTCGGCTGTCGTGTGTGCTGACGGCAGATTGGGTTGGTCTGTAGATTCGGATTGCGGTTTGCCTCGGTCGAGGGGTTGGGTCGGAAGCGGCGAGGGGCGGCGGCGCCTGTTGCGCAGGCGGCGTCCGTTTGCGGCGGGCAATTGTTGAGAAACGGCTGTGAATGTTGGCGGGCGAGAGGAGGAGGACGGCGCGCGATGTGGCCCGACGGCTGCGGGCCGATCGGGAAACGGCGGGAGGGCGACGGAAGGCGATGGGGCGGCGGAGGCGCGTTTGCACGGCCGTCATCGCCGCACGCCTCGGCTTGTGTGGCTGTGGCGCCGGCCGCGCTGGCCGGGCTGCCGCGGCGACGGTGTGGGAGTTTTGCCGAAGGTTTGGCCATTGTGGCGGGTCGTCGGCTGGGGCTGTGGGGGCGGCATTTGGGCGGGGGCGGCGATTCTCGGCGGGCCGACCCAGGCTGTAGCGCGCGGTAGCTGCAGTTTGGCCGTGGTTTGCGGCGCTGCCGTGGCGACTGGTTGGCGACTGTGGTGTGGCTGTGTGTAGCCCCATCCTCGGTGGTTTGAAAGGCGCGGGCGGTTGTGGCGCAGCTTTGGGGCTGCTCCGCACAGGCTGTCGGACGTTGGGCGGTAGCAAGCGCGGGAGGCGCGGCGCGGCGGCGCGCAGAGTGGCGGCCGCTCTCTCGGCCGTCCGCGCCCGCCCGCGACACTGGCTGGGCCCTTGTGATTCTCTGCTCTGCTCTGCCGTGCTGTGCTGTGCTTGCGTGCCTGCCGTCCCGCTCGCTCTCGCTCTCGCTCTCGCTGTGTGTTACGCGCGTCGTCGAAATGGCAGATCAGGCGGCTACGAACGAGACTGCTGCGGCACCCGCCGCCACCGGCACTACGAAGAAGGCCAAGTCTGCGTCGTCTGCGAAGAAGCCGCGCGCCAAGCCTGCGCACCCGCGCACCTCTGAGATGGTGACGGCCGCCATCAAGAGTCTGAAGGAGCGCGGCGGGTCGTCGCTGCAGGCGATCAAGAAGTACATTGCCGCGCACTACAAGCTGGACGCGGAGAAGCTGGCGCCGTTTATCAAGAAGTACCTCAAGTCGGCCGTCGTGGCGGGCGAGCTGGTGCAGACGAAGGGGAAGGGCGCGTCCGGCTCGTTCAAGCTTGCCGGCGCCGGCGGCGGGGGGGCGGCCGAGGGCGGCAAGGCTCGTGCTGGCGGTGCCAAGAAGAAGCGCGCCGCTCCGGCCAGCAAGGAGAAGAAGGGCGCCCGTGCGGCCGGCGCAAAGAAGGCTGGTGGCGTGAAGGCGGCGACCGGTCGGAAGGCGGGCGCCGCCAAGAAGGCGTCTGCGGCGTCGGCCGCTCCCGCGGGTGCGAAGAAGGCGGCTGCGGCCAAGCCGGCCAAGGCCAAGTCGCCGTCGAAGGCGAAGAAGGCCGCCAAGGTTCCGACGAAGAAGCCGAAGGCGCCGCGCCCGAAGAAGGCGACGACGCCGTCTAAGGCGAAGGCTTCGCCCAAGAAGAAGAAGTAGAGTAGAGTAGAGGAGAAAGAGATGGGAAAGGAAGGGTTTGGCGCTTGACCCCGTCGTCCCCACCCCCCGTCGTCGTCTAGTGGCGCGCAAGAGACGCGCGGCCCAAAACGGCCCTTCTCAGGGCCATCAAAGCACGTCGGGGAAGGTTTTGATTGTCGTGTTGCGTTTGGTGTGGGTGTCTGTCTGTATGCCCGTGGGGATGCTGTTTGCGTGCCGTGGTGGTTTGATTGCGGGGGTCGGTGGCGGGTGTGGGCGGCGGTAGCGGTAAGCGGTGTTGTTGTTGTCGTGGTTGATTGTCGCCGTGTTTGTGGCGGCGGCCGACGGTTGGTTTTCTGTCACGTTGTTTTGTTTGAATACGTTGGTTGGCTTGCCTGCGTTCGTTCTTCTCGGATGTGTGTCTTGTCTAGTCGTGTCTGGTCTTTGTTTTGTTTCTTTGTGTGTGTTATGTTTTGCAACGGGGGGCACGTTGAGATGTGGAAGGAGTCGGCGGGGATTTCGGTGGCGTGTAGAGCGAGCGAGCGCGCCTGCCTGGCCGTTGGCCGTCGGAGTGGAGTGCGGGTTTTTTTTGTTTTCGAAACGAAAGCGGCGGCCGGCCAGCCACCCGTGCGGTGTGACGTCGGCCGTTGGGTATTGTGCGCTTTGAGCGCCGGGGAGGGATGATGTGTGATTGTTGCGCGCTGCTAGCAGGCAGGCAGAGTGAGCGGGTGTGTGTGGCGGACGGACGGGAAGTGGTGGTTTTTGTTTTTGGGTTGCGGGGCGAGAGGCAGGCGACCGACAAAGTTTGCTCGCGACGGAGAGATGTTAGTGGCCCTGAAAAGGGCCGTTTTTGTTTGTGCGGTGCGGTGCCGCGGCGCGGTTTAGGCGCGCTCGCCGCGGATGCGGCGCGCGAGCTGGATGTCCTTGGGCATGATGGTGACGCGCTTGGCGTGGATTGCGCACAGGTTGGTGTCTTCGAAGAGGCCGACGAGGTAGGCCTCGCTGGCCTCCTGCAGGGCCATGACTGCGGAGCTCTGGAAGCGCAGGTCGGTCTTGAAGTCCTGGGCGATCTCGCGCACTAGGCGCTGGAATGGCAGCTTGCGGATGAGCAGCTCTGTGCTCTTCTGGTAGCGCCTGATTTCTCGCAGGGCGACGGTGCCCGGCCTGTAGCGGTGGGGCTTCTTGACGCCTCCGGTGGCGGGCGCGCTCTTCCTCGCCGCCTTGGTGGCGAGCTGTTTGCGCGGCGCCTTTCCGCCGGTGGACTTGCGGGCCGTTTGCTTTGTGCGGGCCATGGCGGTAGCGTTGGCGGTAGCGGAGCGGCGTGCGTGGAGGTTAGGTGCGGCGCGGCGTCCGGTGCTGCCTTGACAACGGGCCCGCGCGCCTCCGTGCTGCGCTTATATGCCCTCGGTTGCGCGTGGTGGGGGGAGGGCGGGCCAGAGTCTATATAGGGGGGCGGCGGGCGCGCTGGGCGCAGACCGTAGCCGACTCGCCAGCCGCTGCAGCTGCTGTTTGTGCACGTTTTGCTTTGCCCGAGGAAGGAAGGATGACAGGCCGCGGCAAGGGAGGAAAGGGGCTCGGCAAGGGTGGCGCCAAGCGGCACCGCAAGGTGTTGCGCGACAACATCCAGGGCATCACGAAGCCCGCCATCCGCCGCCTGGCTCGCAGGGGCGGCGTGAAGCGCATCTCTGGTCTGATCTACGAGGAGACCCGCGGGGTGCTGAAGGTGTTCCTGGAGAACGTGATCCGCGACGCGGTGACGTACACTGAGCACGCCAAGCGCAAGACTGTGACGGCCATGGACGTGGTGTACGCCCTGAAGAGGCAGGGGCGCACCCTGTACGGTTTCGGCGGTTAGGCTGCGTCGCAGCGGGCGCTGGCCTTCCCGCGGCCGTGCTTGTGGGTGGGAGAGACTAGAAAACGGCCCTTTTCAGGGCCACCACACTGTTCGGAAGTTGAAAAGTGCGAAAGAGTCTGTGTTGTTGTTGTTGTTGTTGCTGCGTGTGTGTGCGCTGTGTTGTTCGTTTGTTTGTTTGTTTGTTTGTTTGTTTGTTTCTTTCTTTCTTTCCGTTTGAGCGACGTGATGTGGCTGGGAGGGGAGAAGGAAAGGAAACGTGTCATGTGGCTGGCTGTGTGTGGAGCTGCTTCGTTTGTGTTTGTTATTGTGTGTCTTTGTATCGATCGCGACGGAGATGGCGGGCTGTGTGTTGTTGTGCGAGAGAGGCGGTAATTATTTGCTTGCGTGGTTTGGCTCTGTGTGTTTGCGGCGGCGTTGGGGTTTCCGAGGCAAGGCGTGTGGGCATAGGCGGCCGGATCAGCTGTTTCGTTCGTGTCGACGGCCGTTGCGCGCGGGAGTGGAGGGCGGTGTGTCGACACGCCTCCCTTTAACAATGGTCATTATTGCTGCCGTTGTCGTTTGGAAGGCGACTCTGCGACCGTGCAAAATGTGTGTGTGTGTGTGTGTGTGTGTGTGTGTGTGTGTGTGTGTGTGTGCGGGCTGTGTGGACGACAAGATGGCGGACGTGCGCCGGCGGCGGCTGTGCTGTGAAAGTGCAAAGTTGAAACAAAACAAGGTGCGGCGAGGACGACTGAAATTTTGCTTTGGACGTAGGTTTGTGTGGTGGCCCTGAAAAGGGCCGATTGTTGTGGGCCGGGCCGAGCCGAGCCGGCAAAGCGCGTTGCGTGCAGGGGAGCACGCGGCGCTGCGATTGCCTGGCCTCCTTTAGGCCTTCTTCTCGGTCTTCTTTGGCAGCAGGACGGCCTGGATGTTGGGTAGGACACCACCCTGTGCGATGGTGACGCCCGACAGGAGCTTGTTGAGCTCCTCGTCGTTGCGGATGGCAAGCTGCAGGTGGCGCGGGATGATGCGCGTCTTCTTGTTGTCGCGGGCCGCGTTTCCGGCCAGCTCGAGCACCTCAGCCGCGAGGTACTCCATGACGGCGGCGAGGTAGACGGGCGCCCCGGCGCCGACGCGCTCTGCGTAGTTTCCCTTGCGCAGGAGGCGGTGGATTCTGCCGACCGGGAACTGGAGCCCAGCCCTGCTTGAGCGGGACTTTGACTTGCCCTTGACTTTGCCTCCCTTTCCGCGTCCGGACATGGCGATGGGCTAGCGACGGTGCACACGAGAAGGAAACGAAAACGACCGGTGCGAGCGGCAGCGAGTCGAGCAGCGGAGTGCGTGCCGGCGCAGCCGGGGTGGGGGTGCTTTATGGGCTCGGGTGCGGCGGCCGGTTGCGCGCGCGCCCCATTGGTCGGCGGCCGCAACAGGGCGAGCTGGTAAAGGTGCGGCGGCGGCTGGCGGCGGGTGCCACTGTGTGGGGAGACGCTGACTAGAGCGGAGCGCTTGCTACTGGTGTTGCTGCTGCCGCCGTACGTTGGTTCGAGATGCCGCCCAAGACTAGCGGGAAGGCCGCCAAGAAGGCTGGCAAGGCGCAGAAGAACATTTCGAAGGGCGACAAGAAGAAGAAGCGCAAGAGGAAGGAGAGCTATGCCATCTACATCTACAAGGTGCTGAAGCAGGTGCACCCTGACACGGGCATCTCGTCGAAGGCGATGAGCATCATGAACAGCTTCGTGAACGACATTTTCGAGCGCATTGCGGCCGAGGCTTCTCGCCTGGCGCACTACAACAAGCGCTCGACCATCACGTCCCGCGAGATCCAGACCGCTGTGCGGCTGTTGCTGCCTGGCGAGCTGGCCAAGCACGCCGTGAGCGAGGGCACGAAGGCGGTGACCAAGTACACGAGCTCCAAGTAAGGAGGTGGCTCTGGAACGGAAGGAAGGATGGAGAGAGAATGCTCCTCCGTTGCGAGAGCGGCAAAACGGCCCTTTTCAGGGCCACCAACTTGCCTTTTGCGGGAAGGGCGGAATTGTTGTTGTTGTTTGTGTGGACGGCTGTGATGTATGTGTGCATTTTGATTGTGGGTGGGGGGGCGCGTCAAAGCGTGTTGCGCGGGGTACGGCCACGAGGTTGGTCGCCGTGGCGTGGAATGGTGGCACGCCTCGTTGGCGTGGTTTTTGACCCATTTGGTGTTGTTGGTGTGTGTGTTACCTGTCTGCGAGGGGGGACAGTGCGATCGCCGACTTTTGTGTCACCGTAACGACGGCCGTTTGCGGGTTTGTTTTTTGCACATCATACATGGCGAGGGTGAAATGTGAAATGTTGTTTTTTTTTTGTGGTTTTTGTTTGCCGCCCACTATTCCCTTTGCTGTACGCCGAGTTTGACAATGGTGCGACGTAACTGCAGCGTGGAGGTGTGTGAGTGACGTTGAAATGAACGTGCCATGAAGACGCATTGTTGTTGCATTGTACTGTACGTGTACGGCGACACGCACGATGATGTACCATTCGACTCTGATTTTTGATAGCCGTGTCTGACTGATTGCGTACGACGCACGCACACCGATGTCGTCATTCAAGATGCACGCGTGTCCAGTGCAGTACAGTAAGCGCGACGCTAGACGACGGCGGCGGCGGCGGCGGCCGTTTTTGGCGAATGTCTGTACACGTGTTTGTCTGTGTCCATCCGGTATGTATTTGTTTGTTTGAAAGTGTTTTGTGTGTCGGTGACGTGGTCCGATCCGTCGCCCCCCTGAGTAACTGTCGATCGGCGCGATAGACCGGCGTCACGCAACTGAACCGAAGTCGTGGGCACACCCGTCATACTGTTGTACACCGTCGCGCTGAGAACGGTAACGACAGGTTGACTTTGATCGGTCGAATGTCTGGGCAGAACGTGAGGAAGGAGGCAAGAGTGCAGGAGGAAAGGACAGAGGGGGGGGGGCAAAAGAGAGAGGAAGGGAAAAAGGGGAGAAACGCATTCGTAGAGCAACGGAACGTTCCCGTGTCGGAGGCGTATTGGAGCCGCACTGAAATGCGTTTAACGGCGGCGCGGCTGCAAGTGTCTGCCGTGGTGAACGTTACCTTTGACGGCTGCATTGGCCTTTGCTTTTTGCTTTTGCTTTCGCTTTCGCTTTCCCGGTTGTACGTAACGTTTGTTGGTATGGTTGGTTCTGAGGAAGAGTGTGTGACAGTGCCGTGCCGTCCATGTTCGTGTGCCCTCCCATTGTGTGTATGCTATTGTCTGTGTACTTGAATGATGTATGTAGGTGTTAGTGGACGTGTTTTACCAGTGGGGGGAAATGGATCGTCGATAGTTGGCGTCACTCTGTCACGGTCGAGATGACGCACCCTCCGTACAGAAAGGTGTCGGGAAAGTGTGTGTGTGTGTGTGTGTGTGTGTGTGTGTGTGTGTGTGTGTGTGTGTGTGCGTGCGTGCGTCCGTGAATTGGCAGTGTTTGGAGGTGGGCGTGCCCTGCATGTGGCCCGGAAGGCTGTTCGTTTGGCGGTAGTGTTGTGTGGACAGGGGAGGGGCATGCGTAACGCTGCTGGCATGGCATTTCGGGAGATGGGAGGGGGCAAACGAGGAAACGAGGAGCGGCGGCCAAAGACGGGACGGGGAGGGGCGCGGTGTGGGTGGCTTGCGCCTGTGCTCGGCGTTGTGGTTTGTGCAAAAGAGGAGGAGAAAAACAATGAGTTGCCAGGGAGGGGAGCGGTGTTGTGTTGTGGTTGTCGTGGTGTAGCCGCAGACGCGGCTGTCAGTGAACGTGGCGAGACGGACGGATGCGCGGAGGGGCGGGGGCGGCGCATTTCGCCGGTGCCGTGCCGTGCCGTGCCATGCCATGCCTGAAAGCCGCGTGGTCGCTGTGTTGTTGGTGGCGTGGGGGCGAGGAGAGTACCGTACGGGTGTGCTTGTGCGCCGGAAATGGCACACTGCGCCTGCCCGTCTTGGAGGCTGATGGCTGTGGTGTGGAAATGGGGCGCGGTGATGTTGAAGCAGTTGAAGAACAGAAAAGAAACCAAGAAGAAAACGGAAGGCGTGATGCGGCGGTGGTGGTGAGAGCGGGAAAAACAAAACAAAACAAAAAAAAAGAAAGAAAAAAAAACAACAAGAAAAAAGAAGGAAAAACAACAAGAAACAAAAAAAGAAAACAAAAAGTCTATCAATATTAAAATGTAAATGGAAATGGAAATGGAAATGGACCCAGGTATAACCTCCCTGCACAAATAGCAGAGAGTCCGATGATAATAAAAATGTGCCAGAATGTTAACGTCCCTACAAAACAAACCCAACGATAATATTAATGAAAGAATGAACCGTATGTAACATTGCAACAGACATAATGGAACCTGATAAATTGTATAAGGGCAGCAGCGTTGACCTTTGGCCCTGTATTCAGAATAAAAAGAGCCAAAGATCGTTACCCCAATGAAAAAGACACTGAAACACGTATGTAACATAGCAGCGATGGCGAGACATTGTAGCATCTGTGACCAGAGAGTTTGCGCTGGACCGCGCGAGTGTTGCGAGCGGTTCTCAGTCAGTCAGTCAGTCAGTCAGTCAGTCAGTCAGTCGTTGCGAGTCTGTAGCTCTGTCTAGTTGAGGGCTGTACTCTGTCAGTAGTCGTCGCGTGCAGTACGCTAATAGTCGTCATGCAGAGCGGTCGGTCAGTAGTAGCAGCCGAGTGCGGTTGTGTGATGTAGGCGGTCGGCAACACTGGTCAAGATGGTGAAGGAGGTATACTGTTAATTAATATAATCATTAGATAATGAAAAATTATATTTATTGTAATTAATTCTCCAACAAGTTCCCCAAAAATAATTTTTATTTCAAAAGCATTTTTCAAAAATGTAATGTTTTATTGAACTAAAGAGTTCGTTGCACTTCCCATTTCATTCCACTTCTTTGAAGAAAAATTTCACTAAAATCACAAAAAAAGAGAATATTATTATTTGCAATGCAGTTCCTCCAAGCGCTGCGCAACAACAAGAGCAGAAATGTGACATCCATTTATTCTGAGGTAAGACTTTAATTCTGATTGTTTTGCACAGGGCCAAAGACCGATATTTCGGCTCAATTGAAGTTTCTTGTCACTGAACGGACTTTAAATGTTGTGAAGAATTTATATTTGAGTCGGATTGCGAATTTCACATTTTTGTTGCCATTTTCAATACCTCTCATTGTGGGCGAGGTTACAATTAGCGCAATGTCCATTAGCATCCGTAAATAACATTGTCCATTATTTTAAATTTTGCGGGGAGGTTACAACACACAAAAAAAAAAAAAAAAACAAAAAAGTTGCATTTATATCCGCTCCTCAATTGTAGATACCCCTTACACAGCTGTGTGCAATGAATGAGTGCTGGCTGGTAATTAATTGCACTCCTTGGAGGGAAATGCCATAGGAAGTAGTCTTTAAAAAGTGAATGTTTTTCGTTAAAAGACAAAAGTTGCTTTAGAAAAAAGTAATAGTGGGGCTTTTGTTGTTGAACAAAATAAGTACAATGAACATACGTTATCAGATTTGCGCAATGCAGCTTCACACTACCTTTTGATTATAACACAATATACTATACATCGTCCCGAACCGTGACCAGAGTCGCGAGACGAGCAGAGCACGCCGCCGACGCCCGCTCAGTACAACCGTCCACCCGCTACTACTGTCGACCGACTACTACCTCTCCCGACTCGCGCTACAATATATATAACAACTGTTCCTGGCGACCCGGTGCGTGCCACTACTGTCGTCTGGCGCGGTCCAAGCGCCGACTAGCAACGATAAATAACTCTCTGGTCAGACAGAGATGCTGTCATGCCTCGCCATCGCTCTGGTAACGAATACATACGTGTTGCAGCGTGCGTACCACCGGAACACGCAGTGGCGGAGCCAAAGACTGTGTTGTCGAGGTCGAGTGCGAGCGGGAAGAGAGGCAGCGTCGGCACGGAGATGCAAGCGAGCGAGACGCACGGGGGCTGCGGCGTGGCGCGTTTGCGGTCGGCGCCTTTGGTGGCAACGGCCGGGACAAGCAGCGGTGTATGGTGTGGGTGCGGGGCGGACAGGGGCGGCGGTGGACGGGGAGGAGGCGGCGCGACGACGGCATGGGGGCGAAAACGGGACGGGGGACGGCGGATGTTGAGAGGCGTCACGCGCGGACAGGACACAGGACACAGACACAGAGACACACAGATTGGAAAGGGAGGGTGCGCGGTAGTAGTTGGGAATGTGCGTACCGTGCGGGATGGGAGTGGGCGAGGAACACGGTCGTGGCCCCTGTTTGTGGGTGCGTGTGATGACGTCGGTGTGTTGTGGGAAGGGAAGGTGCTGTGGCGGCGGCGCGTAATGGGCGTAGGCCGAAAAGAGAAAGGAACGTGGGCAGTGTGTTGGCAAGCGTCGGTTCGACTGCGACGTTGATGGGCAGGGCAAGGTTAATGGTGGTAGGAGTAGGCGTGTGGGCGCAAAAAATCTGCCGCTGCAGGCGGTGCCGTAACCGCCATGGGGCGGGAAGGAGAGAGGGCCAAAGAAAGAAAGAAAGAAGAAAACAAAATAAAAAAAAAAAAGGAGGGGGGGGGGGGGGGGCGAAAGGAAGGCAGGAAGGACAAGAGGCGAGGCGACGGCTTGCTTTGTGTATCGGTCGGTCTCTGGCTATGCTTCGTTTTCTGCAGCAGGGTCGGTGCGCGGCGTGGCTCGCGGCAGTGGGAACGCCTGGCGGCTGGACGGCCAGCAATGCGGTTGGATGGGCGGCCACAGCACCGCACCTGTGCCCGAGGAGGAGACGCTGGCGGCGGGCCCTGAGGTGAGGCCGGCTCGGCTCGGCTGGGGCTGTGGATGTGTAGGTGTGCGCCGCTGCTGCAACAACGAGTAAAACGCGAGAAGAAGGGATGGCGGTAGAGAGAAAAAAAAAAAAAAGGTCGTGTTGTGTTGATGCGCAGGCAGACGCGTACAGAGAGACGAGCCCGGTCTGCAGCAGGGTGTGGCCGTGCCGAGTGCAGAGCAGCGGCGGCTCGGTTCGGTTCGGTTCGGCCCCGGCGGGCCGCGCTGTTGTCGCGGACGTGAGCGCCCCCTGGCGGGTGGCCGGAGGCGGCGCGGGCGTGTTGGACGTGTGGCTGGTGGCAGTGCACAATTTGCGAGTGGCTGGCGGTGTGGCGTGGCGGTTGGCGCGTCGGGCGGCGGAGAGGGAGAGAGAGGAGAGGTATGTGTTGCGGGCGCCCTTTGCTGCGCTGCGTCGTTGCGTGTGCCGTACAGGGCGGGCGCTTGTCGACTGTGTGGGCGGTGTGGCGAATTGGCGTGAAACGGCTGCCGAGAGGTGTGTGGTAGCGAGCCGGTCGGTGTCAGTGCGAAGGGGAATGTGCGTGCGTTTGGCGGTTTCGGTGTGCTTTTTGCGGCGTGAGAGTGGGGAATTAGTGGGGCCGGCTGTTGTGTTTGTTCCTTGTGTCTTGTGTCGTGTAGGTAGCTTGATGGCAACGTGGAAGGACGCCGGTTTCGTTTCGAGCCTTGCGTGTGGTTGTCGACGTTGACTGGTTGGCGTGTGCCGATGCACGTGCATGTGTGGGTCGCGAGTGCGTTTTTGGCTGGCTGTGTGTGTGTGTGTGTTTTGGGGGGGAAGGGGGAGGCGGTGGTGAAAGTGCAGTCGTTGCCACGGGCGTCGTCGGGTCGGGTGGGGCTGGGGCCTGTGCGTCGTGGCGGAAAGGTGGTAGGTTGCGGGAAGCGAGCCCGTCGTTGACGGTGTCGCGTGAGTTGTGAATCGAGTGGGGCGCGGGGCGCGGGGCGCGGGACAGGAGCAGCGTGCCGCTGCGTCGTGGTCGTCAGCAGAGGCTGTGCGTGTGCTTGTCCTTTTTGTGGGCGGTTCGTGCGAGGCGTTTTTGTTTTGTGTTGCCCTAGTTGTTAGTTTATTTTGTTTGTGTTTGTTATTTTGAGACGACGACTGGTTGGTGGCGTGCGCGCGAAGTGGCGGTGTGCGCTTCCCGTGTCGTTTGTGTTGTTTTTTTTTTTGTTTTTGTTTTTGTGTGTTTTTTTTTGCACTGGGCCCCGGGGGGTGGGTGGGGTGCGTGCGTGTGTGTCGATTGCCGGCTGGCGAAAGGTGCGCCCATCGGCGGGGTGGGTCGCCGGCACGAGTAGAGGCGGCGGCGTTGTTGCTGTTGTTGTGTGGTGTTTGTTTTGTTCGGCTGTGTCGGCGAGCTGTGTTGCGGTGCGTGTGAATGGTGGTGCAAAAGTGCTGGCGTTGGGGCTGCGACTGCGACGGCGGCGAGCCGCGGGCGCGCATGATAGTGATGTTGTGAACAGCGGCTGTGTACGGTAGTGGTGTTGTTGTAGCACGACGTGCATCCGGGCCGGCGCGGAAAGCGCAGTTGCGGGCGGTTGCCCTTCGGTGCCAGCCATGTCGCGTGAGCGGCGGGTTGCTGTGGTGTCGACACGTGGTGCTCTGGGTTGTTGTGTGGTGCCCTTTGGCCGGTGGGGGTGGTTCGCGTGCGTCTCGTTCGCGCTCGGTATCTGGTCGTGGTCGTGCTGCTCCCCCGTCTGTCGGCGGTTTTCGACGTCGTCTGTACGTTTTTGTCCGTTTGCGGCGGTGCCTGCCGACGTCGTCCCGTCGCGACCTTTCAACCGAAAGTGTGGCGCCCGAAGGTGAACGAACGTAACCCTGACCTCGGCGCTTTACGCTGAGCCGAGCGAACCGAACCGAACCTAACCTGTGGTGTGGTGAGGTGAGCTCAGCCTGTGAGCCCCAAACGTCTACGTAAGGTAAGCTGTCCGGCGGCTCACGCCTCACGTTTTGAACGCTTTTTTAACCTACGTTTGACGCTTCTTAACCTAGCACTGACCCCTTAACCTAACGTGTAACGTAACCTAACGTAACCTAACCTAACCTAACCTCTGACGCCTGACGTGTTTGAATGCTTAACCTAAGTTTGACGCTTAACCTAACCCAAGTCCCCCTTAACCTAACCCACGTCCACCTAACCTAACCGAACCTAACCTAGACGTGTAAACGTAATGTGTAACGCGCAACGTGTAAGGTCGGCTGTCGTGTGTGCTGACGGCAGATTGGGTTGGTCTGTAGATTCGGATTGCGGTTTGCCTCGGTCGAGGGGTTGGGTCGGAAGCGGCGAGGGGCGGCGGCGCCTGTTGCGCAGGCGGCGTCCGTTTGCGGCGGGCAATTGTTGAGAAACGGCTGTGAATGTTGGCGGGCGAGAGGAGGAGGACGGCGCGCGATGTGGCCCGACGGCTGCGGGCCGATCGGGAAAACGGCGGGAGGGCGACGGAAGGCGATGGGGCGGCGGAGGCGCGTTTGCACGGCCGTCATCGCCGCACGCCTCGGCTTGTGTGGCTGTGGCGCCGGCCGCGCTGGCCGGGCTGCCGCGGCGACGGTGTGGGAGTTTTGCCGAAGGTTTGGCCATTGTGGCGGGTCGTCGGCTGGGGCTGTGGGGGCGGCATTTGGGCGGGGGGCGGCGATTCTCGGCGGGCCGACCCAGGCTGTAGCGCGCGGTAGCTGCAGTTTGGCCGTGGTTTGCGGCGCTGCCGTGGCGACTGGTTGGCGACTGTGGTGTGGCTGTGTGTAGCCCCATC
>NW_025729059.1:0-106909 GCF_021461385.2 Schistocerca piceifrons
AGAGGTTCAAATTGCGGAAAGTGAGAGTGTCAGTCCTCTTTTACTTAAGTCGGAATTGTGCCTTTTGTATTAAATTCGGATGCAATTTCTGTGTTTCATCGCCAATAAGTAGGTCCAAGGGATACAGTAAACCTGAAGTGAAGCATCGGAATCTAAAACTGGACTCACAGGAGAGGCTCAAATCATAGAAAGTGAGAGTGTCAGTACTCTTCTACTTATGTCGGCATTGTGCCTTTTGTATTAAATTCGGATGCAATTTCCGTGTTTCATCTTCAATAAGAAGGTCCAAGGGATACAGTGAACCTGAAGTGAAGCATCGGTATCTAAAACTGGACTCACAGGAGAGGTTCACATCATAGAAAGTGAGAGTGTCAGTCCTCTTTCACTTATGTCGGCATTGTGCCTTTTGTATTAAATTCGGATGCAATTTCTGTGTTTCATCGTCAATAAGAAGGTCCAAGGTATACTGTAAACCTGAAGTGAAGCATCGGAATCTAAAACTGCACTGACAGAAGAGGTTCAAATCGTAGAAAGTGAGAGTGTTAGTCCTCTTGTACTTAAGTCGGAATTGTGCATTTTCTATTATATTCGGATGCAATTTCTGTGTTTCATTGTCAATAAGACGGTGCAAGGTATACAGTAAACCTGAAGTGAAACATCGGAATCTAAAACTGGACTCACAGGAGAGGTTCAAATCGTAGAAAGTGAGAGTGTCAGTCCTCTTTTACTTATGTCGGCATTGTGCCTTTTGTATTAAATTCGGATGCAATTTCTGTGTTTCATCGTCAATAAGAAGGTCCAAGGTATACAGTAAACCTGAAGTGAGGCATCGGAATCTAAAACTGGACTCACAGGAGGGGTTCAAATCGTAGAAAGTGACAGTGTCAGTCTTCTTGTACTTAAGTCGGCATTGTGCCTTTTGAAATTAATTCCGATGCAATTTTTGTGTTTCATCGTCAATAAGACGGTGCAAGGTATACAGTAAACCTGAAGTGAAGCATCGGAATCTAAAACTGGACTCACAGGAGAGGTTCAAATCATAGAAAGTGAGAGTGCCAGTCTTCCTGTACTTAAGTCGGCATTGTGCCGTTTGTGTTAAATTCGGATGCAATTTCTGTGTTTCATCGTCAATATGAAGGTCCATGGGATACAGTAAACCAAAGTGGAGCATCGGAATCCAAAACTGGATTCACAGAAGAGGTTCAGATCATAGAAAGTTAGCGTGTCAGTCCTCTTGCGCTTTAGTTGGCATTGTGCCTTTTGTATTAAATTCGGATGCAAACTCTGTGTTTCATCGTAAATAAGAAGATCCGAGCGATACAGTAAACCTGAAGTGAAGCATCGGAATCTAAAACTGGACTCACAGGAGAGGTTATATTCATAGAAAGAGAGAGTGTCAGTCCTCTTGTACTGAAGTCGGCATTGTGCCTTTTGTATTAAATTCGTATGCAATTTCTGTATTACATCGTCAATAAGAAGGTCCAAGGATACAGTAAACCTGAAGTGAAGCATCGGAATCTAAAACTGGACTCACAGGAGAGGCTCAAATCATGGAAAGTTAGAGTGTCAGTCCTCAAGTACTTGTGTCGGCATTAAGCCTTTTGTATTAAATTCCGATGCAATTTCTGTGTTCCATCGTCAATAAGAAGGTGCAAGGTATACGGTAAACCTGAAGTGACGCGTCGGAATCTAAAAGTGGACTCAGAGGAGAGGGTCAAACCATAGAAAAAGAGAGTGTCAGTCCTCTTGCACTTAAGTCGGCATTGTGCCTTTTGTACTGCATTCGGATACAATTTCTATGTTTCATCGTCAATAAGAAAGTCCAAGGTATGCAATAAACATGAAGTGAAACATCGGAATCTAAAACTGGAGTCACAGGTGAGGATCAAATCTTAGAAAGTTAAAGTGTCAGTCCTCTTGTACTTAAGTCGGCATTGTGCCTTTTGAATTTAATTCCGATGCAATTTCTGTGTTTCATCGTCAATATAAAGGTGCAAGGTATACAGTAAACCTGAAGTGAAGCATCGGAATCTAAATCCGGACTCACAGGAGAGGTTCAAATCTCAGAAAGTGAGAGTGTCAGCCCTCTTTTACTTACGTCGGCATTGTGCCTTTTGTATTGAATTCAGATACAATTTCTGTGTTTCATCGTCAATAAGAAGGTCCACGGCATACAGTAAACCTAAAGTGAAGCATCGGATACTAAAACAGGTCCACAGGAGAGGTTCAAATCATAGAAAGTGAGAGTGTCAGTCCTCTTGTACTTAAGTCGGCATTGTGACGCTTGTATTAAATTCGGATGCAATTTCCGTGTTTCATCTTCAATAAGAAGGTGCAAGGGATACAGTAAACCTGAAGTGAAGCATCGGAATCTAAAACTGGACTCACAGGAGAGGTTCACATCATAGAAAGTGAGAGTGTCAGTCCTCTTTTACTTAAGTCGGCATTGTGCCTTTTGTATTAAATTCAGATGCAAGTTCTGTGTTTCATCGTCAATAGGAAGGTGCAAGGGATACAGTAAACCCGAAGTGAAGCATCGAGATCTAAAACTGGACTCATTGGAGAGGTTCAAATCATAGAGAGTTAGAGAGTCAGTCCTCTTGTACATAAGTCGGCATTGTGCATTTTGTATTAAATTCGGATGCAAACTCTGTGTTTCATTGTAAATAAGAAGGTCCAAGGAATACAGTAAACCTGAAGTTAAGCATCGGAATCTAAAA
Source organism: Schistocerca piceifrons (assembly GCF_021461385.2). NCBI lineage: Eukaryota > Metazoa > Arthropoda > Insecta > Orthoptera > Acrididae > Schistocerca > Schistocerca piceifrons. Next base: position 2,721 of record NW_025729059.1, read on the forward strand.
CTGGACTCACAGGAGAGGTTCGAAACATAGACAGTTAGAGTGTCGGTCCTCTTGTACTTAAGTCGGCATTGTGCCTTTTGTTTTAAATTCTGATGCAATTTCTGTGTTTCATCGTCAATAAAAAGGTGCAAGGTATACGGTAAACCTGAAGTGACGCATCGGTATCTGAAACTGGACTCACAGGAGACGTTCAAATCATAGACAGTGAGAGTGTCCTTCCTCTTTTACTTTAGTCGGCATTGTGCCTTTTGTATTAAATTCGGATACAATTTTTGTGTTTTATCGTCAATAAGAAGGTCCAAGGGATACAGTAAACCTGAAGTGAAGCATCGGAATCTAAAACTGGATTCACAGGAGAGGTTCAAATCATAGAAAGTGAGAGAGTCAGTCCTGTTGTACTTAAGTCGGCATTGTGCCTTTTGAATTTAATTCCGATGCAATTTCTGTGTTTCATCGTCAATAAGAAGATGAAAGGTATACAGTAAACCTGAAGTGAAGCATCGGAATCTAAATCTGGACTCACAGGAGAGGTTCAAATCACAGAAAGTGAGAGTGTCAGCCCTCTTTTACTTAAGTCGGCATTGTGTCTTTTGTATTCAATTCGGATGCAATTTCCGTGTTTCATCGTCAATAAGAAGGTCCAAGGCATACAGTAAACCTAAAGTGAAGCATCGGAATCTAAAACTGGTCCACAGGATAGGTTCAAATCATTAAAAGTGAGAGTGGCAGTCCTCTTGTACTTAAGTCGGCATTGTGCCTTTTGTATTAATTTCGGATGCAAGTTCTGTGTTTCATCATCAATAAGAAGGTGCAAGGGATACAGTAAACCCGAGGTTAAGCATCGGGGTCTAAAACTGGACTCACAGGAGAGGTTCAAATCATAGAGAGTAAGAGTGTCAGTCCTCTTGTACTTAAGTCGGCATACTGCATTTTGTATTAAATTCGGATGCAAACTCTGTGTTTCATTGTAAATAAGAAGGTCCAAGGAATACAGTAAACCTGAAGTGAAGCATCGGAATCTAAAACTGGACTCACAGGAGAGGTTCGAAACATAGACAGTTAGAGTGTCGGTCGTCTTGTACTTAAGTCGGCATTGTGCCTTTTGCTTTAAATTCGGATGGTATCTCTGTCTCTCATCGTCAATAAGAAGGTCCAAGGGATACAGTAAACCTGAAGTGAAGCATCGGAATCTAAATCTGGAATCACAGGAGAGGTTTAAATCATAGAAAGTTAGAGTGTCAGTCCCCTTATACTTAAGTCGGCATTGTGCCTTTTGTACTAAATTCGGATGCAATTTCTGTGTTTCATCGCCAATAAGAAGGGGCAAGGAATACAGTAAACCTCAAGTGAAGCATCGGTATCTAAAACTGGACTCACAGGTGAGTTTCAAATCACAGAAAGTGAGAGTGTCAGCCCTCTTTTACTTAAGTCGACATTGTGCCTTTTGTATTGAATTCAGATACAATTTCTGTGTTTCATCGTCAATAAGAAGGTCCACGGCATACAGTAAACCTAAAGTGAAGCATCGGATACTAAAACAGGTCCACAGGAGAGGTTCAAATCATAGAAAGTGAGAGTGTCAGTCCTCTTGTACTTAAGTCGGCATTGTGACGTTTGTATTAAATTCGAATGCAATTTCTGTGTTTCATCGTCAATATGAAGGTCCAAGGGATACAGTAAACCTGAAGTGAAGCATCGGAATCTACAACTGGACTCACAGGAGAGGTTCATAACATAGACAGTTAGAGTGTCGGTTCTCTTGTACTTAAGTCGGCATTGTGCTTTTTGTATTAAATTCGGATGCAATTTCTGAGTCTCATCGTCAATAAGAAGATCCAAGGTATACAGTAAACCTGAAGTGAAGCATCGGAATCTAAAACTGGACTCACAGAAGAGGTTCAAATCGCGGAAAGTGAGAGTGTCAGTCCTCTTTTACTTAAGTCGGAATTGTGCCTTTTGTATTAAATTCGGATGCAATTTCTGTGTTTCATCGCCAATAAGTAGGTCCAAGGGATACAGTAAACCTGAAGTGAAGCATCGGAATCTAAAACTGGACTCACAGGAGAGGCTCAAATCATAGAAAGTGAGAGTGTCAGTACTCTTTTACTTATGTCGGCATTGTGCCTTTTGTATTAAATTCGGATGCAATTTCCGTGTTCCATCTTCAATAAGAAGGTCCAAGGGATACAGTAAACCTGAAGTGAAGCATCGGAATCTAAAACTGGACTCACAGGAGAGGTTCACATCATAGAAAGTGAGAGTGTCAGTCCTCTTTCACTTATGTCGGCATTGTGCCTTTTGTATTAAATTCGGATGCAATTTCTGTGTTTCATCGTCAATAAGAAGGTCCAAGGTATACAGTAAACCTGAAGTGAAGCATCGGAATCTAAAACTGCACTGACAGAAGAGGTTCAAATCGTAGAAAGTGAGAGTGACAGTCCTCTTGTACTTAAGTCGGAATTGTGCATTTTCTATTATATTCGGATGCAATTTCTGTGTTTCATTGTCAATAAGACGGTGCAAGGTATACAGTAAACCTGAAGTGAAACATCGGAATGTAAAACTGGACTCACAGGAGAGGTTCAAATCGTAGAAAGTGAGAGTGTCAATCCTCTTTTACTTATGTCGGCATTGTGCCTTTTGTATTAAATTCGGATGCAATTTCTGTGTTTCATCGTCAATAAGAAGGTCCAAGGTATACAGTAAACCTGAAGTGAGGCATCGGAATCTAAAACTGGACTCACAGGAGAGGTTCAAATCGTAGAAAGTGAGAGTGGCAGTCCTCTTGTACTTAAGTCGGATTTGTGCCTTTTGAATTTAATTCCGATGCAATTTTTGTGTTTCATCGTCAATAAGACGGTGCAAGGTACACAGTAAACCTGAAGTGAAGCATCGGAATCTAAAACTGGACTCACAGGAGAGGTTCAAATCGTAGAATGTGAGAGTGTCAGTCCTCTTTTACTTATGTCGGCATTGTGCCTTATGTATTAAATTCGGATGCAATTTCTGTGTTTCATCGTCAATAAGAAGGTCCAAGGTATACAGTAAACCTGAAGTGAGGCATCGGAATCTAAAACTGGACTCACAGGAGAGGTTCAAATCGTAGTAAGTGAGAGTGTCAGCCCTCTTTTACTTAAGTCGACATTGTGCCTTTTGTATTGAATTCAGATACAATTTCTGTGTTTCATCGTCAATAAGAAGGTCCACGGCATACAGTAAACCTAAAGTGAAGCATCGGATACTAAAACAGGTCCACAGGAGAGGTTCAAATCATAGAAAGTGAGAGTGTCAGTCCTCTTGTACTTAAGTCGGCATTGTGACGTTTGTATTAAATTCGGATGCAATTTCTGTGTTTCATCGTCAATATGAAGGTCCAAGGGATACAGTAAACCTGAAGTGAAGCATCGGAATCTAAAACTGGACTCACAGAAGAGGTTCAAATTGCGGAAAGTGAGAGTGTCAGTCCTCTTTTACTTAAGTCGGAATTGTGCCTTTTGTATTAAATTCGGATGCAATTTCTGTGTTTCATCGCCAATAAATAGGTCCAAGGGATACAGTAAACCTGAAGTGAAGCATCGGAATCTAAAACTGGACTCACAGGAGAGGCTCAAATCATAGAAAGTGAGAGTGTCAGTACTCTTCTACTTATGTCGGCATTGTGCCTTTTGTATTAAATTCGGATGCAATTTCCGTGTTTCATCTTCAATAAGAAGGTCCAAGGGATACAGTGAACCTGAAGTGAAGCATCGGTATCTAAAACTGGACTCACAGGAGAGGTTCACATCATAGAAAGTGAGAGTGTCAGTCCTCTTTCACTTATGTCGGCATTGTGCCTTTTGTATTAAATTCGGATGCAATTTCTGTGTTTCATCGTCAATAAGAAGGTCCAAGGTATACTGTAAACCTGAAGTGAAGCATCGGAATCTAAAACTGCACTGACAGAAGAGGTTCAAATCGTAGAAAGTGAGAGTGTTAGTCCTCTTGTACTTAAGTCGGAATTGTGCATTTTCTATTATATTCGGATGCAATTTCTGTGTTTCATTGTCAATAAGACGGTGCAAGGTATACAGTAAACCTGAAGTGAAACATCGGAATCTAAAACTGGACTCACAGGAGAGGTTCAAATCGTAGAAAGTGAGAGTGTCAGTCCTCTTTTACTTATGTCGGCATTGTGCCTTTTGTATTAAATTCGGATGCAATTTCTGTGTTTCATCGTCAATAAGAAGGTCCAAGGTATACAGTAAACCTGAAGTGAGGCATCGGAATCTAAAACTGGACTCACAGGAGGGGTTCAAATCGTAGAAAGTGACAGTGTCAGTCTTCTTGTACTTAAGTCGGCATTGTGCCTTTTGAAATTAATTCCGATGCAATTTTTGTGTTTCATCGTCAATAAGACGGTGCAAGGTATACAGTAAACCTGAAGTGAAGCATCGGAATCTAAAACTGGACTCACAGGAGAGGTTCAAATCATAGAAAGTGAGAGTGCCAGTCTTCCTGTACTTAAGTCGGCATTGTGCCGTTTGTGTTAAATTCGGATGCAATTTCTGTGTTTCATCGTCAATATGAAGGTCCATGGGATACAGTAAACCAAAGTGGAGCATCGGAATCCAAAACTGGATTCACAGAAGAGGTTCAGATCATAGAAAGTTAGCGTGTCAGTCCTCTTGCGCTTTAGTTGGCATTGTGCCTTTTGTATTAAATTCGGATGCAAACTCTGTGTTTCATCGTAAATAAGAAGATCCGAGCGATACAGTAAACCTGAAGTGAAGCATCGGAATCTAAAACTGGACTCACAGGAGAGGTTATATTCATAGAAAGAGAGAGTGTCAGTCCTCTTGTACTGAAGTCGGCATTGTGCCTTTTGTATTAAATTCGTATGCAATTTCTGTATTACATCGTCAATAAGAAGGTCCAAGGATACAGTAAACCTGAAGTGAAGCATCGGAATCTAAAACTGGACTCACAGGAGAGGCTCAAATCATGGAAAGTTAGAGTGTCAGTCCTCAAGTACTTGTGTCGGCATTAAGCCTTTTGTATTAAATTCCGATGCAATTTCTGTGTTCCATCGTCAATAAGAAGGTGCAAGGTATACGGTAAACCTGAAGTGACGCGTCGGAATCTAAAAGTGGACTCAGAGGAGAGGGTCAAACCATAGAAAAAGAGAGTGTCAGTCCTCTTGCACTTAAGTCGGCATTGTGCCTTTTGTACTGCATTCGGATACAATTTCTATGTTTCATCGTCAATAAGAAAGTCCAAGGTATGCAATAAACATGAAGTGAAACATCGGAATCTAAAACTGGAGTCACAGGTGAGGATCAAATCTTAGAAAGTTAAAGTGTCAGTCCTCTTGTACTTAAGTCGGCATTGTGCCTTTTGAATTTAATTCCGATGCAATTTCTGTGTTTCATCGTCAATATAAAGGTGCAAGGTATACAGTAAACCTGAAGTGAAGCATCGGAATCTAAATCCGGACTCACAGGAGAGGTTCAAATCTCAGAAAGTGAGAGTGTCAGCCCTCTTTTACTTACGTCGGCATTGTGCCTTTTGTATTGAATTCAGATACAATTTCTGTGTTTCATCGTCAATAAGAAGGTCCACGGCATACAGTAAACCTAAAGTGAAGCATCGGATACTAAAACAGGTCCACAGGAGAGGTTCAAATCATAGAAAGTGAGAGTGTCAGTCCTCTTGTACTTAAGTCGGCATTGTGACGCTTGTATTAAATTCGGATGCAATTTCCGTGTTTCATCTTCAATAAGAAGGTGCAAGGGATACAGTAAACCTGAAGTGAAGCATCGGAATCTAAAACTGGACTCACAGGAGAGGTTCACATCATAGAAAGTGAGAGTGTCAGTCCTCTTTTACTTAAGTCGGCATTGTGTCTTTTGTATTCAATTCGGATGCAATTTCTGTGTTTCATCGTCAATAAGAAGGTCCAAGGCATACAGTAAACCTAAAGTGAAGCATCGGAATCTAAAACTGGACTCACAGGAGAGGCTCAAATCATAGAAAGTGAGAGTGTCAGTCCTCTTTTACTTAAGTCGGCATTGTGTCTTTTGTATTCAATTCGGATGCAATTTCTGTGTTTCATCGTCAATAAGAAGGTCCAAGGCATACAGTAAACCTAAAGTGAAGCATCGGAATCTAAAACTGGACTCACAGGAGAGGCTCAAATCATAGAAAGTGAGAGTGTCAGTCCTCTTTTACTTAACTCGGCATTGTGTCTTTTGTATTCAATTCGGATGCAATTTCTGTGTTTCATCGTCAATAAGAAGGTCCAAGGCATACAGTAAACCTAAAGTGAAGCATCGGAATCTAAAACTGGACTCACAGGAGAGGCTCAAATCATAGAAAGTGAGAGTGTCAGTCCTCTTTTACTTATGTCGGCATTGTGCCTTTTGTATTAAATTCGGATGCAATTTCCGTGTTTCATCTTCAATAAGAAGGTGCAAGGGATACAGTAAACCTGAAGTGAAGCATCGGAATCTAAAACTGGACTCACAGGAGAGGTTCACATCATAGAAAGTGAGAGTGTCAGTCCTCTTTTACTTAAGTCGGCATTGTGTCTTTTGTATTCAATTCGGATGCAATATCTGTGTTTCATCGTCAATAAGAAGGTCCAAGGCATACAGTAAACCTAAAGTGAAGCATCGGAATCTAAAACTGGACTCACAGGAGAGGCTCAAATCATAGAAAGTGAGAGTGTCAGTCCTCTTTTACTTAAGTCGGCATTGTGTCTTTTGTATTCAATTCGGATGCAATTTCTGTGTTTCATCGTCAATAAGAAGGTCCAAGGCATACAGTAAACCTAAAGTGAAGCATCGGAATCTAAAACTGGACTCACAGGAGAGGCTCAAATCATAGAAAGTGAGAGTGTCAGTCCTCTTTTACTTAAGTCGGCATTGTGTCTTTTGTATTCAATTCGGATGCAATTTCTGTGTTTCATCGTCAATAAGAAGGTCCAAGGCATACAGTAAACCTAAAGTGAAGCATCGGAATCTAAAACTGGACTCACAGGAGAGGTTCACATCATAGAAAGTGAGAGTGTCAGTCCTCTTTTACTTAAGTCGGCATTGTGTCTTTTGTATTCAATTCGGATGCAATTTCTGTGTTTCATCGTCAATAAGAAGGTCCAAGGCATACAGTAAACCTAAAGTGAAGCATCGGAATCTAAAACTGGACTCACAGGAGAGGCTCAAATCATAGAAAGTGAGAGTGTCAGTCCTCTTTTACTTATGTCGGCATTGTGCCTTTTGTATTAAATTCGGATGCAATTTCCGTGTTTCATCTTCAATAAGAAGGTGCAAGGGATACAGTAAACCTGAAGTGAAGCATCGGAATCTAAAACTGGACTCACAGGAGAGGTTCACATCATAGAAAGTGAGAGTGTCAGTCCTCTTTTACTTAAGTCGGCATTGTGTCTTTTGTATTCAATTCGGATGCAATTTCTGTGTTTCATCGTCAATAAGAAGGTCCAAGGCATACAGTAATTCTAAAGTGAAGCATCGGAATCTAAAACTGGACTCACAGGAGAGGCTCAAATCATAGAAAGTGAGAGTGTCAGTCCTCTTTTACTTATGTCGGCATTGTGGCTTTTGTATTAAATTCGGATGCAATTTCTGTGTTTCATCGTCAATAAGAAGGTCCAAGGTATACAGTAAACCTGAAGTGAAGCATCGGAATCTAAAACTGCACTGACAGAAGAGGTTCAAATCGTAGAAAGTGAGAGTGACAGTCCTCTTGTACTTAAGTCGGAATTGTGCATTTTGTATTATATTCGGATCAATTTCTGTGTATCATTGTCAATAGGAAGGTGCAAGGTATACAGTAAACCTGTAAGTGAAACTTCGGTATCTAAAACCGGACTCACAGGAGAGGTTCAAATCGTAGAATGTGAGAGTGTCAGTCCTCTTGTACTTAAGTCGGATTTGTGATTTTGAATTTAATTCCGATGCAATTTTTGTGTTTCATCGTCAATAAGACGGTGCAAGGTACACAGTAAACCTGAAGTGAAGCATCGGAGTCTAAAACTGGACTCACAGGAGAGGTTCAAATCGTAGAATGTGAGAGTGTCAGTCCTCTTGTACTGAAGTCGGCATTGTGCCTTTTGAATTTAATTCCAAGGCAATTTTTGTGTTTCATCGTCAATACGACGGTGCAAGGTATACAGTAAACCTGAAGTGAAGCATCGGAATCTAAAACTGGACTCACAGGAGAGGTTCAAATCATAGAAAGTGAGAGTGTCAGTCCTCTTTTACTTATGTCGGCATTGTGCCTTTTGTATTAAATTCGGATGCAATTTCTGTGTTTCATCGTCAATAAGAAGGTCCAAGGTATACAGTAAACCTGAAGTGAAGCATCGGAATCTAAAACTGCACTGACAGAAGAGGTTCAAATCGTAGAAAGTGAGAGTGACAGTCCTCTTGTATTTAAGTCGGAATTGTGCATTTTCTATTATATTCGGATGCAATTTCTGTGTTTCATTGTCAATAAGACGGTGCAAGGTATACAGTAAACCTGAAGTGAAACATCGGAATCTAAAACTGGACTCACAGGAGAGGTTCAAATCGTAGAAAGTGAGAGTGTCAGTCCTCTTTTACTTATGTCGGCATTGTGCCTTTTGTATTAAATTCGGATGCAATTTCTGTGTTTCATCGTCAATAAGAAGGTCCAAGGTATACAGTAAACCTGAAGTGAGGCATCGGAATCTAAAACTGGACTCACAGGAGAGGTTCAAATCGTAGAAAGTGAGAGTGTCAGTCTTCTTGTACTTAAGTCGGCATTGTGCCTTTTGAAATTAATTCCGATGCAATTTTTGTGTTTCATCGTCAATAAGACGGTCCAAGGTATACAGTAAACCTGAAGTGAAACATCGGAATCTAAAACTGGACTCACAGGAGAGGTTCAAATCGTAGAAAGTGAGAGTGTCTGTCCTCTTGTACTTAAGTCGGCATTGTGCCTTTTGAAATTAATTCCGATGCAATTTCTGTGTTTCATCGTCAATAAGAAGGTCCAAGGTATACAGTAAACCTGAAGTGAAGCATCGGAATCTAAAACTGCACTGACAGAAGAGGTTCAAATCGTAGAAAGTGAGAGTGACAGTCCTCTTGTATTTAAGTCGGAATTGTGCATTTTCTATTATATTCGGATGCAATTTCTGTGTTTCATTGTCAATAAGACGGTGCAAGGTATACAGTAAACCTGAAGTGAAACATCGGAATCTAAAACTGGACTCACAGGAGAGGTTCAAATCGTAGAAAGTGAGAGTGTCAGTCCTCTTTTACTTATGTCGGCATTGTGCCTTTTGTATTAAATTCGGATGCAATTTCTGTGTTTCATCGTCAATAAGAAGGTCCAAGGTATACAGTAAACCTGAAGTGAGGCATCGGAATCTAAAACTGGACTCACAGGAGAGGTTCAAATCGTAGAAAGTGAGAGTGTCAGTCTTCTTGTACTTAAGTCGGCATTGTGCCTTTTGAAATTAATTCCGATGCAATTTCTGTGTTTCATTGTCAATAAGACGGTGCAAGGTATACAGTAAACCTGAAGTGAAACATCGGAATCTAAAACTGGACTCACAGGAGAGGTTCAAATCGTAGAAAGTGAGAGTGTCAGTCCTCTTTTACTTATGTCGGCATTGCGTCTTTTGAATTTAATTCCGATGCAATTTTTGTGTTTCATTGTCAATAAGACGGTGCAAGGTATACAGTAAACCTGAAGTGAAGCATCGGAATCTAAAACTGGACTCACGGGAGAGGTTCAAATCGTAGAAAGTGAGAGTGTCAGTCCTCTTGTACTTAAGTCGGCATTGTGCCTTTTGTATTAAATTCGGATGCAATTTCTGTGTTTCATCGTCAATAAGACGATGCAAGGTATACAGTAAACCTGAAGTGAAACATCGGAATCTAAAACTGGACGCACAGGAGAGGTTCAAATCGTAGAAAGTGAGAGTGTCAGTCCTCTTGTACTTAAGTCGGATTTGTGATTTTGAATTTAATTCCGATGCAATTTTTGTGTTTCATCGTCAATAAGACGGTGCAAGGTACACAGTAAACCTGAAGTGAAGCATCGGAGTCTAAAACTGGACTCACAGGAGAGGTTCAAATCGTAGAATGTGAGAGTGTCAGTCCTCTTGTACTGAAGTCGGCATTGTGCCTTTTGAATTTAATTCCAAGGCAATTTTTGTGTTTCATCGTCAATACGACGGTGCAAGGTATACAGTAAACCTGAAGTGAAGCATCGGAATCTAAAACTGGACTCACAGGAGAGGTTCAAATCATAGAAAGTGAGAGTGTCAGTCCTCTTTTACTTATGTCGGCATTGTGCCTTTTGTATTAAATTCGGATGCAATTTCTGTGTTTCATCGTCAATAAGAAGGTCCAAGGTATACAGTAAACCTGAAGTGAAGCATCGGAATCTAAAACTGCACTGACAGAAGAGGTTCAAATCGTAGAAAGTGAGAGTGACAGTCCTCTTGTATTTAAGTCGGAATTGTGCATTTTCTATTATATTCGGATGCAATTTCTGTGTTTCATTGTCAATAAGACGGTGCAAGGTATACAGTAAACCTGAAGTGAAACATCGGAATCTAAAACTGGACTCACAGGAGAGGTTCAAATCGTAGAAAGTGAGAGTGTCAGTCCTCTTTTACTTATGTCGGCATTGTGCCTTTTGTATTAAATTCGGATGCAATTTCTGTGTTTCATCGTCAATAAGAAGGTCCAAGGTATACAGTAAACCTGAAGTGAGGCATCGGAATCTAAAACTGGACTCACAGGAGAGGTTCAAATCGTAGAAAGTGAGAGTGTCAGTCTTCTTGTACTTAAGTCGGCATTGTGCCTTTTGAAATTAATTCCGATGCAATTTTTGTGTTTCATCGTCAATAAGACGGTCCAAGGTATACAGTAAACCTGAAGTGAAACATCGGAATCTAAAACTGGACTCACAGGAGAGGTTCAAATCGTAGAAAGTGAGAGTGTCTGTCCTCTTGTACTTAAGTCGGCATTGTGCCTTTTGAGTTTAATTCCGATGCAATTTTTGTGTTTCATCGTCAATAAGAAGGTCCAAGGTATACAGTAAACCTGTAGTGAGGCATCGGAATCTAAAACTGGACTCACAGGAGAGGTTCAAATCGTAGAAAGTGAGAGTGTCAGTCTTCTTGTACTTAAGTCGGCATTGTGCCTTTTGAGTTTAATTCCGATGCAATTTTTGTGTTTCATCGTCAATAAGACGGTGCAAGGTATACAGTAAACCTGAAGTGAAACATCGGAATCTAAAACTGGACTCACAGGAGAGGTTCAAATCGTAGAAAGTGAGAGTGTCAGTCCTCTTGTACTTAAGTCGGATTTGTGCCTTTTGAAATTAATTCCGATGCAATTTTTGTGTTTCATCGTCAATAAGACGGTGCAAGGTATACAGTAAACCTGAAGTGAAACATCGGAATCTAAAACTGGACTCACAGGAGAGGTTCAAATCGTAGAAAGTGAGAGTGTAAGTCCTCTTGTACTTAAGTCGGCATTGTGCCTTTTGAGTTTAATTCCGATGCAATTTTTGTGTTTCATCGTCAATAAGAAGGTCCAAGGTATACAGTAAACCTGAAGTGAGGCATCGGAATCTAAAACTGGACTCACAGGAGAGGTTCAAATCGTAGAAAGTGAGAGTGTCAGTCTTCTTGTACTTAAGTCGGCATTGTGCCTTTTGAAATTAATTCCGATGCAATTTTTGTGTTTCATCGTCAATAAGACGGTGCAAGGTATACAGTAAACCTGAAGTGAAGCATCGGAATCTAAAACTGGACTCACAGGAGAGGTTCAAATCGTAGAAAGTGAGAGTGTCTGTCCTCTTGTACTTAAGTCGGCATTGTGCCTTTTGAAATTAATTCCGATGCAATTTTTGTGTTTCATCGTCAATAGGAAGGTGCAAGGGATACGGTAAACCCGAAGTGAAGCATCGGGGTCTAAAACTGGACTCACAGGAGAGGTTCAAATCATAGAGAGAAAGAGTGTCAGTCCTCTTGCACTTAAGTCGGCATACTGCATTTTGTATTAAATTCGGATGCAAACTCTGTGTTTCATTGTAAACAAGAAGGTCCAAGGAATACAGTAAACCTGAAGTTAAGCATCGGAATCTAAAACTGGACTCACAGGTGAGGTTCTAAACATAGACAGTTAGAGTGTCGGTCCTCTTGTACTTAAGTCGGCATTGTGCCTTTTGTTTTAAATTCTGATGCAATTTCTGTGTTTCATCGTCAATAAAAAGGTGCAAGGTATACGGTAAACCTGAAGTGACGCATCGGTATCTAAAACTGGACTCACAGGAGACGTTCAAATCATAGACAGTGAGAGTGTCCTTCCTCTTTTACTTAAGTCGGCATTGTGCCTTTTGTATTAAATTCGGATACAATTTGTGTGTTTTATCGTCAATAAGAAGGTCCAAGGGATACAGTAAACCTGAAGTGAAGCATCGGAATCTAAAACTGGATTCACAGCAGAGGTTCAAATCATAGAAAGTGAGAGTGTCAGTCCTGTTGTACTTAAGTCGGCATTGTGCCTTTTGAATTTAATTCCGATGCAATTTTTTGTGTTTCATCGTCAATAAGAAGATGAAAGGTATACAGTAAACCTCAAGTGAAGCATCGGAATCTAAATCTGGACCCACAGGAGAGGTTCAAATCACAGAAAGTGAGAGTGTCAGCCCTCTTTTACTTAAGTCGGCATTGTGTCTTTTGTATTCAATTCGGATGCAATTTCTGTGTTTCATCGTCAATAAGAAGGTCCAAGGCATACAGTAAACTTAAAGTGAAGCATCGGAATCTAAAACTGGTCCACAGGATAGGTTCAAATCATAGAAAGTGAGAGTGGCAGTCCTCTTGTACTTAAGTCGGCATTGTGCCTTTTGTATTAATTTCGGATGCAAGTTCTGTGTTTCATCATCAATAAGAAGGTGCAAGTGATACAGTAAACCCGAAGTTAAGCAACGGGGTCTAAAACTGGACTCACAGGAGAGGTTCAAATCATAGAGAGAAAGAGTGTCAGTCCTCTTGCACTTAAGTCGGCATACTGCATTTTGTATTAAATTCGGATGCAAACTCTGTGTTTCATTGTAAATAAGAAGGTCCAAGGAATACAGTAAACCTGAAGTGAAGCATCGGAATCTAAAACTGGACTCACAGGAGAGGTTCGAAACATAGACAGTTAGAGTGTCGGTCGTCTTGTACATAAGTCGGCATTGTGCCTTTTGCTTTAAATTCGGATGCTATCTCTGTCTCTCATCGTCAATAAGAAGGTCCAACGGATACAGTAAACCTGAAGTGAAGCATCGGAATCTAAAACTGGAATCACAGGAGAGGTTCAAATCATAGAAAGTGAGAGTGTCAGTCTTCCTGTACTTAAGTCGGCATTGTGCCGTTTGTGTTAAATTCGGATGCAATTTCTGTGTTTCATCGTCAATATGAAGGTCCATGGGATACAGTAAACCCGAAGTGGAGCATCGGTATCTAAAACTGGATTCACAGAAGAGGTTCAGATCATAGAAAGTTAGCGTGTCAGTCCTCTTGCGCTTTAGTTGGCATTGTGCCTTTTGTATTAAATTCGGATGCAAACTCTGTGTTTCATCGTAAATAAGAAGGTCCGAGGGATACAGTAAACCTGAAGTGAAGCATCGGAATCCAAAACTGGACTCACAGGAGAGGTTCAAAACATAGACAGTTAGAGTGTCGGTTCTCTTGTACTTAAGTCGGAATTGTGCTTTTTGTATTAAATTCGGATGCAATTTCTGTGTCTCATCGTCAATAAGAAGGTCCAAGGTATACAGTAAACCTGAAGTGAAGCATCGGAATCTAAAACTGGACTCACAGGAGAGATTATATTCATAGAAAGAGAGAGTGTCAGTCCTCTTGTACTGAAGTCGGCATTGTGCCTTTTGAATTTAATTCCGATGCAATTTCTGTGTTTCATCGTCAATAAAAAGGTGCAAGGTATACAGTAAACCTGAAGTGAAGCATCGGAATCTAAATCCGGACTCACAGGAGAGGTTCAAATCTCAGAAAGTGAGAGTGTCAGCCCTCTTTTACTTACGTCGGCATTGTGCCTTTTGTATTGAATTCAGATACAATTTCTGTGTCTCATCGTCAATAAAAAGGTCCACGGCATACAGTAAACCTAAAGTGAAGCATCGGATACTAAAACAGGTCCACAGGAGAGGTTCAAATCATAGAAAGTGAGAGTGTCAGTCCACTTGTACTTAAGTCGGCATTGTGACGCTTGTATTAAATTCGGATGCAATTTCTGTGTTTCATCGTCAATATGAAGGTCCAAGGGATACAGTAAACCCGAAGTGAAGCATCGGAATCTAAAACTGGATTCACAGAAGAGGTTCAAATCATAGAAATTTAGCGTGTCAGTCCTCTTGCGCTTAAGTTGGCATTGTGCCTTTTGTATTAAATTCTGATGCAAACTCTGTGTTTCATCGTCAATAAGAAGGTCCAAGGGATACAGTAAACCTGAAGTGAAGCATCGGAATCTAAAAGTGGACTCACAGGAGAGGTTCATAACATAGACAGAGTGTCGGTTCTCTTGTACTTAAGTCGGCATTGTGCTTTTTGTATTAAATTCGGATGCAATTTCTGAGTCTCATCGTCAATAAGAAATTGCAAGGTATACAGTAAACCTGAAGTGAAGCATCGGAATCTAAAACTGGACTCACAGGAGAGGTTCAAATCGCGGAAAGTGAGAGTGTCAGTCCTCTTTTACTTAAGTCTTAATTGTGCCTTTTGTATTAAATTCGGATGCAATTTCTGTGTTTCATCGTCAATAAGTTGGTCCAAGGGATACAGTAAACCTGAAGTGAAGCATCGGAATCTAAAACTGGACTCACAGGAGAGGCTCAAATCATAGAAAGTGAGAGTGTCAGTCCTCTATTACTTATGTCGGCATTGTGCCTTTTGTATTAAATTCGGATGCAATTTCCGTGTTTCATCTTCAATAAGAAGGTCCAAGGGATACAGTAAACCTGAAGTGAAGCATCGGAATCTAAAACTGCACTGACAGAAGAGGTTCAAATCGTAGAAAGTGAGAGTGACTGTCCTCTTGTACTTAAGTCGGAATTGTGCATTTTGTATTATATTCTGATGCAATTTCTGTGTATCATTGTCAATAGAAAGGTGCAAGGTATACAGTAAACCTGTAAGTGAAACTTCGGAATCTAAAACTGGACTCACAGGAGAGGTTCAAATCGTAGAATGTGAGAGTGTCAGTCCTCTTGTACTTAAGTCGGCATTGCGTCTTTTGAATTTAATTCCGATGCAATTTTTGTGTTTCATTGTCAATAAGACGGTGCAAGGTATACAGTAAACGTGAAGTGAAGCATCGGAATCTAAAACTGGACTCACGGGAGAGGTTCAAATCGTAGAAAGTGAGAGTGTCAGTCCTCTTGTACTTAAGTCGGCATTGTGCCTGTTGTATTAAATTCGGATGCAATTTCTGTGTTTCATCGTCAATAAGACGGTGCAAGGTATACAGTAAACCTGAAGTGAAACATCGGAATTTAAAACTGGACTCACGGGAGAGGTTCAAATCGTAGAAAGTGAGAGTGTCAGTCCTCTTGTACTTAAGTCGGATTTGTGATTTTGAATTTAATTCCGATGCAATTTTTGTGTTTCATCGTCAATAAGACGGTGCAAGGTACAGAGTAAACCTGAAGTGAAGCATCGGAATCTAAAACTGGACTCACAGGAGAGGTTCAAATCGTAGAATGTGAGAGTGTCAGTCCTCTTGTACTTGAGTCGGCATTGTGCCTTTTGAATTTAATTCCAATGCAATTTTTGTGTTTCATCGTCAATAAGACGGTGCAAGGTATACAGTAAACCTGAAGTGAAGCATCGGAATCTAAAACTGGACTCACAGGAGAGGTTCAAATCATAGAAAGTGAGAGTGTCAGTCCTCTTTTACTTATGTCGGCATTGTGCCTTTTGTATTAAATTCGGATGCAATTTCTGTGTTTCATCGTCAATAAGGAGGTCCAAGGTATACAGTAAACCTGAAGTGAAGCATCGGAATCTAAAACTGCACTGACAGAAGAGGTTCAAATCGTAGAAAGTGAGAGTGACAGTCCTCTTGTACTTAAGTCTGATTTGTGCCTTTTGAATTTAATTCCGATGCAATTTTTGTGTTTCATCGTCAATAAGACGGTGCAAGGTACACAGTAAACCTGAAGTGAAGCATCGGAATCTAAAACTGGACTCACTGGAGAGGTTCAAATCGTAGAATGTGAGAGTGTCAGTGCTCTTTTACTTATGTCGGCATTGTGCCTTTTGTATTAAATTCGGATGCAATTTCTGTGTTTCATCGTCAATAAGAAGGTCCAAGGTATACAGTAAACCTGAAGTGAGGCATCGGAATCTAAAACTGGACTCACAGGAGAGGTTCAAATCGTAGAAAGTGAGAGTGTCAGTCTTCTTGTACTTAAGTCGGCATTGTGCCTTTTGAAATTAATTCCGATGCAATTTTTGTGTTTCATCGTCAATAAGACGGTGCACGGTATACAGTAAACCTGAAGTGAAGCATCGGAATCTAAAACTGGACTCACAGGAGAGGTTCAAATCGTAGAATGTGAGAGTGTCAGTGCTCTTTTACTTATGTCGGCATTGTGCCTTTTGTATTAAATTCGGATGCAATTTCTGTGTTTCATCGTCAATAAGAAGGTCCAAGGTATACAGTAAACCTGAAGTGAGGCATCGGAATCTAAAACTGGACTCACAGGAGAGGTTCAAATCGTAGAAAGTGAGAGTGTCAGTCTTCTTGTACTTAAGTCGGCATTGTGCCTTTTGAAATTAATTCCGATGCAATTTTTGTGTTTCATCGTCAATAAGACGGTGCACGGTATACAGTAAACCTGAAGTGAAGCATCGGAATCTAAAACTGGACTCACAGGAGAGGTTCAAATCGTAGAATGTGAGAGTGTCAGTGCTCTTTTACTTATGTCGGCATTGTGCCTTTTGTATTAAATTCGGATGCAATTTCTGTGTTTCATCGTCAATAAGAAGGTCCAAGGTATACAGTAAACCTGAAGTGAGGCATCGGAATCTAAAACTGGACTCACAGGAGAGGTTCAAATCGTAGAAAGTGAGAGTGTCAGTCTTCTTGTACTTAAGTCGGCATTGTGCCTTTTGAAATTAATTCCGATGCAATTTTTGTGTTTCATCGTCAATAAGACGGTGCACGGTATACAGTAAACCTGAAGTGAAGCATCGGAATCTAAAACTGGACTCACAGGAGAGGTTCAAATCGTAGAATGTGAGAGTGTCAGTGCTCTTTTACTTATGTCGGCATTGTGCCTTTTGTATTAAATTCGGATGCAATTTCTGTGTTTCATCGTCAATAAGAAGGTCCAAGGTATACAGTAAACCTGAAGTGAGGCATCGGAATCTAAAACAGGACTCACAGGAGAGGTTCAAATCGTAGAAAGTGAGAGTGTCAGTCTTCTTGTACTTAAGTCGGCATTGTGCCTTTTGAAATTAATTCCGATGCAATTTTTGTGTTTCATCGTCAATAAGACGGTGCACGGTATACAGTAAACCTGAAGTGAAGCATCGGAATCTAAAACTGGACTCACAGGAGAGGTTCAAATCGTAGAATGTGAGAGTGTCAGTGCTCTTTTACTTATGTCGGCATTGTGCCTTTTGTATTAAATTCGGATGCAATTTCTGTGTTTCATCGTCAATAAGAAGGTCCAAGGTATACAGTAAACCTGAAGTGAGGCATCGGAATCTAAAACTGGACTCACAGGAGAGGTTCAAATCGTAGAAAGTGAGAGTGTCAGTCTTCTTGTACTTAAGTCGGCATTGTGCCTTTTGAAATTAATTCCGATGCAATTTTTGTGTTTCATCGTCAATAAGACGGTGCACGGTATACAGTAAACCTGAAGTGAAGCATCGGAATCTAAAACTGGACTCACAGGAGAGGTTCAAATCGTAGAATGTGAGAGTGTCAGTGCTCTTTTACTTATGTCGGCATTGTGCCTTTTGTATTAAATTCGGATGCAATTTCTGTGTTTCATCGTCAATAAGAAGGTCCAAGGTATACAGTAAACCTGAAGTGAGGCATCGGAATCTAAAACTGGACTCACAGGAGAGGTTCAAATCGTAGAAAGTGAGAGTGTCAGTCTTCTTGTACTTAAGTCGGCATTGTGCCTTTTGAAATTAATTCCGATGCAATTTTTGTGTTTCATCGTCAATAAGACGGTGCACGGTATACAGTAAACCTGAAGTGAAGCATCGGAATCTAAAACTGGACTCACAGGAGAGGTTCAAATCGTAGAATGTGAGAGTGTCAGTGCTCTTTTACTTATGTCGGCATTGTGCCTTTTGTATTAAATTCGGATGCAATTTCTGTGTTTCATCGTCAATAAGAAGGTCCAAGGTATACAGTAAACCTGAAGTGAGGCATCGGAATCTAAAACTGGACTCACAGGAGAGGTTCAAATCGTAGAAAGTGAGAGTGTCAGTCTTCTTGTACTTAAGTCGGCATTGTGCCTTTTGAAATTAATTCCGATGCACTTTTTGTGTTTCATCGTCAATAAGACGGTGCACGGTATACAGTAAACCTGAAGTGAAGCATCGGAATCTAAAACTGGACTCACAGGAGAGGTTCAAATCGTAGAAAGTGAGAGTGACAGTCCTCTTGTACTTAAGTCGGATTTGTGCCTTTTGAATTTAATTCCGATGCAATTTTTGTGTTTCATCGTCAATAAGACGGTGCAAGGTACACAGTAAACCTGAAGTGAAGCATCGGAATCTAAAACTGGACTCACAGGAGAGGTTCAAATCGTAGAATGTGAGAGTGTCAGTGCTCTTTTACTTATGTCGGCATTGTGCCTTTTGTATTAAATTCGGATGCAATTTCTGTGTTTCATCGTCAATAAGAAGGTCCAAGGTATACAGTAAACCTGAAGTGAGGCATCGGAATCTAAAACTGGACTCACAGGAGAGGTTCAAATCGTAGAAAGTGAGAGTGTCAGTCTTCTTGTACTTAAGTCGGCATTGTGCCTTTTGAAATTAATTCCGATGCAATTTTTGTGTTTCATCGTCAATAAGACGGTGCACGGTATACAGTAAACCTGAAGTGAAGCATCGGAATCTAAAACTGGACTCACAGGAGAGGTTCAAATCGTAGAATGTGAGAGTGTCAGTGCTCTTTTACTTATGTCGGCATTGTGCCTTTTGTATTAAATTCGGATGCAATTTCTGTGTTTCATCGTCAATAAGAAGGTCCAAGGTATACAGTAAACCTGAAGTGAGGCATCGGAATCTAAAACTGGACTCACAGGAGAGGTTCAAATCGTAGAAAGTGAGAGTGTCAGTCTTCTTGTACTTAAGTCGGCATTGTGCCTTTTGAATTTAATTCCGATGCAATTTTTGTGTTTCATCGTCAATAAGACGGTGCACGGTATACAGTAAACCTGAAGTGAAGCATCGGGATCTAAAACTGGACTCATTGGAGAGGTTCAAATCATAGAGAGTTAGAGTGTCAGTCCTCTTGTACTTAAGTCGGCATTGTGCATTTTGTATTAAATTCGGATGCAAACTCTGTGTTTTATTGTAAATAAGAAGGTCCAAGGAATACAGTAAACCTGAAGTTAAGCATCGGAATCTAAAACTGGACTCACAGGAGAGGTTCGAAACATAGACAGTTAGAGTGTCGGTCCTCTTGTACTTAAGTCGGCATTGTGCCTTTTGTTTTAAATTCTGATGCAATTTCTGTGTTTCATCGTCAATAAAAAGGTGCAAGGTATACGGTAAACCTGAAGTGACGCATCGGTATCTAAACTGGACTCACAGGAGACGTTCAAATCATAGACAGTGGAGAGTGTCCTTCCCTCTTTTACTTAAGTCGGCATTGTGCCTTTTGTATTAAATTCGGATACAATTTCTGTGTTTTATCGTCAATAAGAAGGTCCAAGGGATACAGTAAACCTGAAGTGAAGCATCGGAATCTAAAACTGGATTCACAGCAGAGGTTCAAATCATAGAAAGTGAGAGTGTCAGTCCTGTTGTACTTAAGTCGGCATTGTGCCTTTTGAATTTAATTCCGATGCAATTTCTGTGTTTCATCGTCAATAATAAGATGAAAGGTATACAGTAAACCTGAAGTGAAGCATCGGAATCTAAATCTGGACTCACAGGAGAGGTTCAAATCACAGAAAGTGAGAGTGTCAGCCCTCTTTTACTTAAGTCGGCATTGTGTCTTTTGTATTCAATTCGGATGCAATTCTGTGTTTCATCGTCAATAAGAAGGTCCAAGGCATACAGTAAACCTAAAGTGAAGCATCGGAATCTAAAACTGGTCACAGGATAGGTTCAAATCATAGAAAGTGAGAGTGTGCAGTCCTCCTTGTACTTAAGTCGGCATTGTGCCTTTTGTATTAATTCGGATGCAAGTTTTGTGTTTCATCATCAATAAGAAGGTGCAAGGGATACAGTAAACCCGAAGTTAAGCATCGGGGTCTAAAACTGGACTCACAGGAGAGGTTCAAATCATAGAGAGTAAGATTGTCAGTCCTCTTGTACTAAGTCGCATACTGCATTTTGTATTAAATTCGATGCAAACTCTGTGTTTCATTGTAAATAGGAAGGTCCAAGGAATACAGTAAACCTGAAGTGAAGCATCGGAATCTAAAACTGGACTCACAGGAGAGGTTCGAAACATAGACAGTTAGAGTGTCGGTCGTCTTGTACTTAAGTCGGCATTGTGCCTTTTGCTTTAAATTCGGATGCTATCTCTGTCTCTCATCGTCAATAAGTAGGTCCAAGGGATACAGTAAACCTGAAGTGAAGCATCGGAATCTAAAACTGGAATCACAGGAGAGGTTTAAATCATAGAAAGTTAGAGTGTCAGTCCCCTTATACTTAAGTCGGCATTGTGCCTTTTGTACTAAATTCGGATGCAATTTCTGTGTTTCATCGCCAATAAGAAGGGGCAAGGAATACAGTAAACCTCAAGTGAAGCATCGGTATCTAAAACTGGACTCACAGGAGAGTTTCAAATCACAGAAAGTGAGAGTGTCAGCCCTCTTTTACTTAAGTCGACATTGTGCCTTTTGTATTGAATTCAGATACAATTTCTGTGTTTCATCGTCAATAAGAAGGTTCACGGCATACAGTAAACCTAAAGTGAAGCATCGGATACTAAAACAGGTCCACAGGAGAGGTTCAAATCATAGAAATTGAGAGTGTCAGTCCTCTTGTACTTATGTCGGCATTGTGACGTTTGTATTAAATTCGGATGCAATTTCTGTGTTTCATCGTCAATATGAAGGGCCAAGGGATACAGAAAACCTGAAGTGAAGCATCGGAATGTAAAACTGGACTCACAGGAGAGGTTCATAACATAGACAGTTAGAGTGTCGGTTCTCTTGTACTTAAGTCGGCATTGTGCATTTTGTATTAAATTCGGATGCAATTTCTGAGTCTCATCGTCAATAAGAAGATCCAAGGTATACAGTAAACCTGAAGTGAAGCATCGGAATCTAAAACTGGACTCACAGTAGAGGTTCAAATCGCGGAAAGTGAGAGTGTCAGTCCTCTTTTACTTAAGTCGGAATTGTGCCTTTTGTATTAAATTCGGATGCAATTTCTGTGTTTCATCGCCAATAAGTAGGTCCAAGGGATACAGTAAACCTGAAGTGAAGCATCGGAATCTAATACTGGACTCACAGGAGAGGCTCAAATCATAGAAAGTGAGAGTGTCAGTACTCTTTTACTTATGTCGACATTGTGCCTTTTGTATTAAATTCGGATGCAATTTCCGTGTTTCATCTTCAATAAGAAGGTCCAAGGGATACAGTAAACCTGAAGTGAAGCATCGGAATCTAAAACTGGACTCACAGGAGAGGTTCAAATCGTAGAATGTGAGAGTGTCAGTGCTCTTTTACTTATGTCGGCATTGTGCCTTTTGTATTAAATTCGGATGCAATTTCTGTGTTTCATCGTCAATAAGAAGGTCCAAGGTATACAGTAAACCTGAAGTGAGGCATCGGAATCTAAAACTGGACTCACAGGAGAGGTTCAAATCGTAGAAAGTGAGAGTGTCAGTCTTCTTGTACTTAAGTCGGCATTGTGCCTTTTGAAATTAATTCCGATGCAATTTTTGTGTTTCATCGTCAATAAGACGGTGCACGGTATACAGTAAACCTGAAGTGAAGCATCGGAATCTAAAACTGGACTCACAGGAGAGGTTCAAATCGTAGAATGTGAGAGTGTCAGTGCTCTTTTACTTATGTCGGCATTGTGCCTTTTGTATTAAATTCGGATGCAATTTCTGTGTTTCATCGTCAATAAGAAGGTCCAAGGTATACAGTAAACCTGAAGTGAGGCATCGGAATCTAAAACTGGACTCACAGGAGAGGTTCAAATCGTAGAAAGTGAGAGTGTCAGTCTTCTTGTACTTAAGTCGGCATTGTGCCTTTTGAATTTAATTCCGATGCAATTTTTGTGTTTCATCGTCAATAAGACGGTGCACGGTATACAGTAAACCTGAAGTGAAGCATCGGGATCTAAAACTGGACTCATTGGAGAGGTTCAAATCATAGAGAGTTAGAGTGTCAGTCCTCTTGTACTTAAGTCGGCATTGTGCATTTTGTATTAAATTCGGATGCAAACTCTGTGTTTTATTGTAAATAAGAAGGTCCAAGGAATACAGTAAACCTGAAGTTAAGCATCGGAATCTAAAACTGGACTCACAGGAGAGGTTCGAAACATAGACAGTTAGAGTGTCGGTCCTCTTGTACTTAAGTCGGCATTGTGCCTTTTGTTTTAAATTCTGATGCAATTTCTGTGTTTCATCGTCAATAAAAAGGTGCAAGGTATACGGTAAACCTGAAGTGACGCATCGGTATCTAAAACTGGACTCACAGGAGACGTTCAAATCATAGACAGTGAGAGTGTCCTTCCTCTTTTACTTAAGTCGGCATTGTGCCTTTTGTATTAAATTCGGATACAATTTCTGTGTTTTATCGTCAATAAGAAGGTCCAAGGGATACAGTAAACCTGAAGTGAAGCATCGGAATCTAAAACTGGATTCACAGCAGAGGTTCAAATCATAGAAAGTGAGAGTGTCAGTCCTGTTGTACTTAAGTCGGCATTGTGCCTTTTGAATTTAATTCCGATGCAATTTCTGTGTTTCATCGTCAATAATAAGATGAAAGGTATACAGTAAACCTGAAGTGAAGCATCGGAATCTAAATCTGGACTCACAGGAGAGGTTCAAATCACAGAAAGTGAGAGTGTCAGCCCTCTTTTACTTAAGTCGGCATTGTGTCTTTTGTATTCAATTCGGATGCAATTTCTGTGTTTCATCGTCAATAAGAAGGTCCAAGGCATACAGTAAACCTAAAGTGAAGCATCGGAATCTAAAACTGGTCAACAGGATAGGTTCAAATCATAGAAAGTGAGAGTGGCAGTCCTCTTGTACTTAAGTCGGCATTGTGCCTTTTGTATTAATTTCGGATGCAAGTTCTGTGTTTCATCATCAATAAGAAGGTGCAAGGGATACAGTAAACCCGAAGTTAAGCATCGGGGTCTAAAACTGGACTCACAGGAGAGGTTCAAATCATAGAGAGTAAGATTGTCAGTCCTCTTGTACTTAAGTCGGCATACTGCATTTTGTATTAAATTCGGATGCAAACTCTGTGTTTCATTGTAAATAGGAAGGTCCAAGGAATACAGTAAACCTGAAGTGAAGCATCGGAATCTAAAACTGGACTCACAGGAGAGGTTCGAAACATAGACAGTTAGAGTGTCGGTCGTCTTGTACTTAAGTCGGCATTGTGCCTTTTGCTTTAAATTCGGATGCTATCTCTGTCTCTCATCGTCAATAAGTAGGTCCAAGGGATACAGTAAACCTGAAGTGAAGCATCGGAATCTAAAACTGGAATCACAGGAGAGGTTTAAATCATAGAAAGTTAGAGTGTCAGTCCCCTT
Organism: Schistocerca piceifrons; assembly: GCF_021461385.2. Lineage (NCBI taxonomy): Eukaryota > Metazoa > Arthropoda > Insecta > Orthoptera > Acrididae > Schistocerca > Schistocerca piceifrons. Next base: position 26,695 of record NW_025729059.1, read on the forward strand.
ATACTTAAGTCGGCATTGTGCCTTTTGTACTAAATTCGGATGCAATTTCTGTGTTTCATCGCCAATAAGAAGGGGCAAGTAATACAGTAAACCTCAAGTGAAGCATCGGTATCTAAAACTGGACTCACAGGAGAGTTTCAAATCACAGAAAGTGAGAGTGTCAGCCCTCTTTTACTTAAGTCGACATTGTGCCTTTTGTATTGAATTCAGATACAATTTCTGTGTTTCATCGTCAATAAGAAGGTCCACGGCATACAGTAAACCTAAAGTGAAGCATCGGATACTAAAACAGGTCCACAGGAGAGGTTCAAATCATAGAAATTGAGAGTGTCAGTCCTCTTGTACTTATGTCGGCATTGTGACGTTTGTATTAAATTCGGATGCAATTTCTGTGTTTCATCGTCAATATGAAGGGCCAAGGGATACAGAAAACCTGAAGTGAAGCATCGGAATGTAAAACTGGACTCACAGGAGAGGTTCATAACATAGACAGTTAGAGTGTCGGTTCTCTTGTACTTAAGTCGGCATTGTGCATTTTGTATTAAATTCGGATGCAATTTCTGAGTCTCATCGTCAATAAGAAGATCCAAGGTATACAGTAAACCTGAAGTGAAGCATCGGAATCTAAAACTGGACTCACAGTAGAGGTTCAAATCGCGGAAAGTGAGAGTGTCAGTCCTCTTTTACTTAAGTCGGAATTGTGCCTTTTGTATTAAATTCGGATGCAATTTCTGTGTTTCATCGCCAATAAGTAGGTCCAAGGGATACAGTAAACCTGAAGTGAAGCATCGGAATCTAATACTGGACTCACAGGAGAGGCTCAAATCATAGAAAGTGAGAGTGTCAGTACTCTTTTACTTATGTCGACATTGTGCCTTTTGTATTAAATTCGGATGCAATTTCCGTGTTTCATCTTCAATAAGAAGGTCCAAGGGATACAGTAAACCTGAAGTGAAGCATCGGAATCTAAAACTGGACTCACAGGAGAGGTTCACATTATAGAAAGTGAGAGTGTCAGTCCTCTTTCACTTATGTCGGCATTGTGCCTTTTGTATTAAATTCGGATGCAATTTCTGTGTTTCATCGTCAATAAGAAGGTCCAAGGTATACAGTAAACCTGAAGTGAAGCATCGGAATCTAAAACTGCACTGACAGAAGAGGTTCAAATCGTAGAAAGTGAGAGTGACAGTCCTCTTGTACTTAAGTCGGAATTGTGCATTTTCTATTATATTCGGATGCAATTTCTGTGTTTCATTGTCAATAAGACGGTGCAAGGTATACAGTAAACCTGAAGTGAAACATCGGAATCTAAAACTGGACTCACAGGAGAGGTTCAAATCGTAGAAAGTGAGAGTGTCAGTCCTCTTTTACTTATGTCGGCATAGTGCCTTTTGTATTAAATTCGAATGCAATTTCTGTGTTTCATCGTCAATAAGAAGGTCCAAGGTATACAGTAAACCTGAAGTGAGGCATCGGAATCTAAAACTGGACTCACAGGAGAGGTTCAAATCGTAGAAAGTGAGAGTGTCAGTCTTCTTGTACTTAAGTCGGCATTGTGCCTTTTGAAATTAATTCCGATGCAATTTATGTGTTTCATCGTCAATAAGACGGTGCAAGGTATACAGTAAACCTGAAGTGAAACATCGGAATCTAAAACTGGACTCACAGGAGAGGTTAAAATCGTAGAAAGTGAGAGTGTCAGTCCTCTTGTACTTAAGTCGGATTTGTGCCTTTTGAATTTAATTCCGATGCAATTTTTGTGTTTCATCGTCAATAAGACGGTGCAAGGTATACAGTAAACCTGAAGTGAAACATCGGAATCTAAAACTCGCCTCACAGGAGAGGTTCAAATCGTAGAAAGTGATAGTTTCAGTCCTCTTGTACTTAAGTCGGCATCGCTCCTTTTGAATTTAATTCCGATGCAATTTTTGTGTTTCATCGTCAATAAGACGGTGCAAGGTATACAGTAAACCTGATGTGAAGCATCGGAATCTAAAACTGGACTCACAGGAGAGGTTCAAATCGTAGAAAGTGAGAGTGTCAGTCCTCTTGTACTTAAGTCGGCATTGTGCCTTTTGAATTTAATTCCGATGCAATTTTTGTCTTTCATCGTCAATACGACGGTGCAAGGTATACAGTAAACCTGAAGTGAAGCATCGGAATCTAAAACTAGACTCACAGGATAGGTTCAAATCATAGAAAGTGAGAGTGTCAGTCTTCCTGTACTTAAGTCGGCATTGTGCCGTTTGTGTTAAATTCGGATGCAATTTCTGTGTTTTATCGTCAATATGAAGGTCCATGGGATACAGTAAACCCGAAGTGGAGCATCGGAATCTAAAACTGGATTCACAGAAGAGGTTCAGATCATAGAAAGTTAGCGTGTCAGTCCTCTTGCGCTTTAGTTGGCATTGTGCCTTTTGTATTAAATTCGGATGCAAACTCTGTGTTTCATCGTAAATAAGATGGTCCGAGGGATACAGTAAACCTGAAGTGAAGCATCGGAATCCAAAACTGGACTCACAGGAGAGGTTCAAAACATAGACAGTTAGAGTGTCGGTTCTCTTGTACTTAAGTCGGAATTGTGCTTTTTGTATTAAATTCGGATGCAATTTCTGTGTCTCATCGTCAATAAGAAGGTCTAAGGTATACAGTAAACCTGATGTGAAGCATCGGAATCTAAAACTGGACTCACAGGAGAGGTTATATTCATAGAAAGAGAGAGTGTCAGTCCTCTTGTACTTAAGTCGGCATTGTGCCTTTTGTATTAAATTCGGATGCAATTTCTGTGTTTCATCGTCAATAAGACAGTGTAAGGTATACAGTAAACCTGAAGTGAAACATCGGAATCTAAAACTGGACTCACAGGAGAGGTTCAAATCGTAGAAAGTGAGAGTGTCAGTCCTCTTGGTCTTAAGTCGGATTTGTGATTTTGAATTTAATTCCGATGCAATTTTTGTGTTTCATCGTCAATAAGACGGTGCAAGGTACACAGTAAACCTGAAGTGAGGCATCGGAATCTAAAACTGGACTCACTGGAGGGGTTCAAATCGTAGAAAGTGAGAGTGTCAGTCTTTTTGTACTTAAGTCGGCATTGTGCCTTTTGAAATTAATTCCGATGCAATTTTTGTGTTTCATCGTCAATAAGACGGTGCAAGGTATACAGTAAACCTGAAGTGAATCATCGGAATCTAAAACTGCACTCACAGGAGAGGTTCAAATCGTAGAGAGTGAGAGTGTCAGTCCTCTTGTACTTAAGTCGGCATTGTGCCTTTTGAATTTAATTCCGATGCAATTTTTGTGTTTCATCGTCAATAAGACGGTGCAAGGTATACAGTAAACCTGAAGTGAAACATCGGAATCTAAAACTCGCCTCACAGGAGAGGTTCAAATCGTAGAAAGTGATAGTTTCAGTCCTCTTGAACTTAAGTCGGCATTGCTCCTTTTGAATTTAATTCAGATGCAATTTTTGTGTTTCATCGTCAATTAGACGGTGCAAGGTATACAGTAAACCTGATGTGAAGCATCGGAATCTAAAACTGGACTCACAGGAGAGGTTATATTCATAGAAAGAGAGAGTGTCAGTCCTCTTGTACTGAAGTCGGCATTGTGCCTTTTGTATTAAATTCGTATTCAATTTCTGTATTACATCGTCAATAAGAAGGTCCAAGGATACAGTAAACCTGAAGTGAAGCATCGGAATCTATAACTGGACTCACAGGAGAGGTTCAAATCATGGAAAGTTAGAGTGTCAGTCCTCTTGTACTTGTGTCGGCATTAAGCCTTTTGTATTAAATTCCGATGCAATTTCTGTGTTCCATCGTCAATAAGAAGGTGCAAGGTATACGGTAAACCTGAAGTGACGCATCGGAATCTAAAAGTGGAATCAGAGGAGAGGTTCAAACCATAGAAAAAGAGAGTGTCAGTCCTCTTGCACTTAAGTCGGCATTGTGCCTTTTGTACTGCATTCGGATACAATTTCTATGTTTCATCGTCAATAAGAAAGTCCAAGGTATGCAATAAACATGAAGTGAAACATCGGAATCTAAAACTAGAGTCACAGGTGAGGATCAAATCTTAGAAAGTTAAAGTGTCAGTCCTCTTGTACTTAAGTCGGCATTGTGCCTTTTGAATTTAATTCCGATGCAATTTCTGTGTTTCATCGTCAATAAAAAGGTGCAAGGTATACAGTAAACCTGAAGTGAAGCATCGGAATCTAAATCCGGACTCACAGGAGAGGTTCAAATCTCAGAAAGTGAGAGTGTCAGCCCTCTTTTACTTAAGTCGGCATTGTGCCATTTGTACTAAATTCGGATGCAATCTCTGTGTCTCGTCATCAATAAGAAGGTCCAAGGGATACAGTAAACCTGAAGTGAAGCATCGGAATCTAAAACTGGAATCACAGGAGAGGTTAAAATCATAGAAAGTTAGATTGTCAGTCCCCTTATACTTAAGTCGGCATTGTGCCTTTTGTACTAAATTCAGATGCAATTCCTGTGTTTCATCGCCAATAAGAAGGGGCAAGGAATACAGTAAACCTCAAGTGAAGCATCGGAATCTAAAACTGGACTCACAGGAGAGGTTCACATCGTAGAAAGTGAGAGTGTCAGTCCTCTTTTACTTTTGTCGCCATTGTGCTTTTTGTATTAAATTCGGATGCAATTTCTGTGTTTCATCGTCAATAAGAAGGTCCAAGGTATACAGTAAACCTGAAATGAAGCATCGGAATCTAAAACTGGACTCACAGGAGAGGTTCATAACATAGACAGTTAGAGTGTCGGTTCTCTTGTACTTAAGTCGGCATTGTGCTTTTTGTATTAAATTCGGATGCAATTTCTGAGTCTCATCGTCAATAAGAAGGTCCAAGGTATACAGAAAACCTGAAGTGAAGCATCGGAATCTAAAACTGGACTCACAGGAGAGGTTCAAATCGCGGAATGTGAGAGTGTCAGTCCTCTTTTACTTAAGTCGGAATTGTGCCTTTTGTATTAAATTCGGATGCAATTTCTGAGTTTCATCGTCAATAAGTAAGTCCAAGGGATACAGTAAACCTGAAGTGAAGCATCGGAATCTAAAACTGGACTCACAGGAGAGGCTCAAATCATAGAAAGTGAGAGTGTCAGTCCTCTTTTACTTATGTCGGCATTGTGCCTATTGTATTAAATTCGGATGCAATTTCCGTGTTTCATCTTCAATAAGAATGTCGAAGGGATACAGTAAACCTGAAGTGAAGCATCGGAATCTAAAACTGGACTCACAGGAGAGGTTCACATCGTAGAAAGTGAGGGTGTCAGTCCTCTTTTACTTATGTCGCCATTGTGCCTTTTGTATTAAATTCGGATGCAATTTCTGTGTTTCATCGTCAATAAGAAGGTCCAAGGTATACAGTAAACCTGAAGTGAAGCATCGGAATCTAAAACTGGACTGACAGAAGAGGTTTAAATCGTAGAAAGCGAGAGTGACAGTCCTCTTGTACTTAAGTCGGCATTGCGCCTTTTGAACTTAATCCAATGCAATTTTTGTGTTTCATCCTCAATAAGACGGTGCAAGGTATACAGTGAACCTGAAGTGAAGCATCGGAATCTAAAACTGGACTCACAGGAGAGGTTCAAATCATAGAAAGTGAGAGTGTCAGTCCTCTTTTACTTATGTCGGCATTGTGCCTTTTGTATTAAATTCGGATGCAATTTCTGTGTTTCATCGTCAATAAGAGGGTCCAAGGTATACAGTAAACCTGAAGTGAGGCATCGGAATCTAAAACTGGACTCACAGGAGAGGTTCAAATCGTAGGAAGTGAGAGTGACACTCCTCTTGTACTTAAGTCGGAATTGTGCATTTTGTGTTAAATTCGGATGCAATTTCTGTGATTAATCGTCAATAGGAAGGTGCAAGGTATACAGTAAACCTGAAGTGAAACATCGGAATCTAAAACTGGACTCACAGGAGAGGTTCAAATCGTAGAAAGTGAGAGTGTCAGTCCTCTTGTACTTAAGTCGGCATTGTGCCTTTTCAATTTAATTCCGATGCAATTTTTGTGTTTCATCGTAAATAAGACGGTGCAAGGTATACAGTAAACCTGAAGTGAAGCATCGGAATCTAAAACTGGACTCACAGGAGAGGTTCAAATCGTAGAAAGTGAGAGTGTCAGTCCTCTTGTACTTAAGTCGGAATTGTGCCTTTTGAATTTAATTCCGATGCAATTTTTGTGTTTCATCGTCAATAAGACGGTGCAAGGTATACAGTAAACCTGAAGCGAAACATTGGAATCTAAAACTGGACTCACAGGGGAGGTTCAAATCGTAGAAAGTAAAAGTGTCAGTCCTCTTGCACTTAAGTCGGCATTGTGCCTTTTGAATTTAATTCCGATGCAATTTTTGTGTTTCATCGTCAATAAGACGGTGCAAGGTATACATTAAAACTGAAGTGAAGCATCGGAATCTAAAACTGGACTCACAGGAGAGGTTCAAATCGCGGAAAGTGAGAGTGTCAGTCCTCTTTTACTTAAGTCGGCATTGTGCCTTTTGTATTAAATTCGGATGCAATCTCTGTGTTTCATCGTCAATAAGAACGTCCAAGGGATACAGTAAACCTGAAGTGAGGCATCGGAATCTAAAACTGCACTCACAGGAGAGGTTCAAATCATAGAAAGTTAGATAGTCAGTCCTCTTGTACTTAAGTCGGCATTCTGACTTTTGTATTAAATTCGGATGCTATTTCTGTGTTTCATCGTCAATAAGAAGGTCCAAGGTATCCAGTAAACCTGATGTGAAGCATCGGAATCTAAAACTGGACTCACATTAGAGGTTCATATCATAGAAAGTGAGAGTGTCAGTCCTCTTTTACTTAAGTCGGCATTATGCCTTTTGTATTAAATTCGGGTGAAATTTCTCTGTTTCATCGTAAATACGAAGGTCAAGGGGATACAGTAAACCTGAAGTGAAGCATCGGAATCTAAAACTGGACTCACGGGAGAGGTTCAAATCGTAGAAAGTGAGAGTGTCAGTCCTCTTGTACTTAAGTCGGCATTGTGCCTTTTGTATTAAATTCGGATGCAATTTCTGTGTTTCATCGTCAATGAGAAGGTGCAAGGTATACAGTAAACCTGAAGTGAAGCATCGGAATCTAAAACTGGACTCACAGGAGAGGTTCAAACCATAGAAAAAGAGAGTGTCAGTCCTCTTGCACTTAAGTCGGCATTGTGCCTTTTGTACTGCATTCGGATGCAATTTCTGTGTTTCATCGTCAATAAGAAAGTCCAAGGTATGCAATAAACATGAAGTGAAACATCGGAATCTAAAACTGGACTCACAGGAGAGGTCCAAATCGTAGAAAGTGAGAGTGTCATTCCGCGTGTACTTAAGTTGGCATTGTGCCTTTTGTATTAAATTCGGATGCAATTACTGTGTTTCATCGTCAATAAGAAGGCGCAAGGTATACAGTAAACCTGAAGTGAAGCATCGAAATCTAAATCTGCACTCACAGGAGAGGTTCAAATCACAGAAAGTGGGAGTGTCAGCCCACTTTTACTTAAGTCGGCATTGTGCATTTTGTATTAAATTCGGATGCAATTTCTGTGTTTCATCGTCAAGAAGAAGGTCCAATGTATACAGTAAACCTAAAGTGAAGCATCGGAATCTAAAACTGGTCCACAGGAGAGGTTCAAATCATAGAAAGTGAGCGTGTCAGTCCTCTTGTACTTAAGTAGGCATTGTGCTTTTAGAAATAAATTCGGATGCCATATCTGTGTTTCATCGTCAACAGGAAGGTCCAAGGGATACAGTAAACCCGAATAGAAGCATCGGAATCTAAATCTGGATTCACAGGAGAGTTTAAAATCATAGAAAGTTAGAGTGTCAGTCCTCTTTTACTTAAGTCGGCAATGTGCCTTTTGTAATAAATTCGGATGCAATTTATGTGTTTCATCGTCAATAAGAAGGTCCAAGGGATACAGTAAACCTGAAGTGAAGCATCAGAATCTAAAACTGGACTCACTGGAGAGGTTCAAATCATAGGAAGTGAGAGTGTCAGTCCTCTTGTACTTAGGTCGGCATTGTGCCTTTCGTATTAAATTCGGATGTAATTTCTGTGTTTCATCGTCAATAAGAAGGTGCAAGTTATACAGTAAACCTGAAGTGAAGCATCGGAATCTAAAACTGGACTCACAGGAGAGGTTTAAATCGTAGAAAGTGAGAGTGTCAGTCCTCTTGTACTTAAGTCGGCATTGTGCCTTTTGTATTAAATTCGGATGCAATTTCTGTGTTCATCGTCAATAAGAAGGTGCAAGGTGTACAGTAAACCTTAAGTGCAGCATCGGAATCTAAAAGTGGACTCACAGGAGAGGTTCAAATCTTAGAAAGTTAGAGTGTCAGTCCTCTTGTACTTAAGTCGGTATTGTGCCTTTTGAGTTTAATTCCGATGCAATTTCTGTGGTTCATCGTCAATAAGAAGGTGCAAGGTATACAGTAAACCTGAAGCTTCGGAATCTAAAACTGGACTCACAGGAGAGATTGAAATGAGAGAAAGTGAGAGTGTCAGTCCTCTTTTACTTAAGTCGGCATTGTGCCTTTTGTATTAAATTCGGATGCAATTTCTGTGTTTCATCGTCAATAAGATGGTCCAAGGGATACAGTAAACCTGAAGTGAAGCATCGGAATCTGAAACTGGACTCACAGGAGAGGTTCAAATCATAGAAAATTAAAGTGTAAGTCCTGTTGTACTTAAGTCGGCATTGTGCATTTTGTATTAAATTCGGATGTAAACTCTGTGTTTCATCGTGAATAAGAAGGTCCAAGGGATACAGTAAACCTGAAGTGAAGCATCGGAATCTAAAACTGGACTCACAGGAGAGGTTCAAATCATAGAAAGTGAGAGTGCAGTCCTCTTTTCCTTAAATCGGCATTGTGCCTTTTGGATTAAATTCGGATGCAATTTCTGTGTTTCATCGTCAATAAGTATATCCAAGGGATACAGTAAACCTGAAGTGAAGCATCGGAATCTAAAACTGGACTGACAGGAGAGGTTCAAATCATAGATAGAGAGAGTGTCAGTCCGCTTGTACTTAAGTCGGCATTGTGCCTTTTGTATTACATTCGGATGCAATTTCTGTATTTCATCGTCAATAAGAAGGTGCAAGGTATACAGTAAACCTGAAGAGAATCATCGAAATCTAAAAGTGGACTCACAGGAGAGATTCAAATCTTTAATAGTTAGAGTGTCAGTCCTCTTGTACGTAAGTCGGCATTGTGCCTTTTGAATTTAATTCCGATGCAATTTCTGTGTTTCATCGTCAATAAGAAGGTGCAAGGTATGCAGTAAATCTGAAGTGAAGCATCGGAATCTAAAACTGGACTCACAGGAGAGGTTCAAATCATAGAGAGTTAGAGTGTCAGTCCTCTTGTACTGAAGTCGGCATTGTGCCTTTTGAATTTAATTCAGATGCAATTTCTGTATTTCATTGTCAATAACAAGGTGCAAGGTATACAGCAAACCTGAAGTGAAGCATCGGAATCTAAAACTTGACTCACAGGAGAGTTTCAAATCATAAAAAGATAGAGTGTCAATCCTCTTTTACTTAAGTCGGCATTGTGCTTCGTATTAAATTCGGATGCAGTTTCTGGATTTCATCGTCAATAAGAAGGTCCAAGGGATACATTAAACCTGAAGCGAGGCATCAGAATCTAAAACTGGACTCACAGGATAGGTTCAGATCATAGAAAGTGAGAGTGTCAGTCCTCTTGTACTTATGTCGGCATTGTGCCTTTTGAATTAAATTCCGATGCAATTTCTGTGTCTCATTGTCAATAAGAAGGTGCAAGGTATACAGTAAACCTGAGGTGAAACATCAGAATCTAAAACTGGACTCAGAGGAGAGGTTCAAATCATAGAAAATGAGAGTATCAGTCCTCTTTTACTTAAGTCGGCATTGTGCCCTTTGTATTAAATTTGGCTACAATTTCTGTGTTCCATCGTCAATAAGAAGGTCCAAGAGATACAGTAAACCTGAAGTGAAGCATCGGAATCTAAAACTGGACTCACAGGAGAGGTTCACATCATAGAAAGTGAGAATGTCAGTCCTCTTTTTCTTAAGTCAGCATTGTGCATTTTGTAATAAATTCGGATGCAATTTCTGTGTTTCATCGTCAATACGAAGGTCCAAGGGATACAGTAAACCTGAAGTGAAACATCGGAATCTAAAACTGGACTCACAGGAGAGGTTCAAATCATAGGAAGTGAGAATGTCAGTCCTCTTGCACTTATGTTGGCATTGTGCCTTTTGAATTAAATTCCGATGCAATTTCTGTGTCTCATAGTCAATAAGAAAGTGCAAGGTATACAGTAAACCTGAGGTGACACATCGGAATCTAAAACTGGACTCAGAGGAGAGGTTCAAATCTTAGAAAGTTAGAGTGTCAGTCCTCTTGTACTTAAGTCGGTATTGGGCCTTTTGAAATTAATTCCGATGCAATTTCTGTGGTTCATCGTCAATAAGAAGGTGCAAGGTATACAGTAAACCTGAAGCTTCGGAATCTAAAACTGGACTCACAGGAGAGATTCAAATGAGAGAAAGTGAGAGTGTCAGTCCTCTTTTACTTAAGTCGGCATTGTGCCTTTTGTATTAAATTCGGATGCAACTTCTGTGTTTCATCGTCAATAAGATGGTCCAAGGGATACAGTAAACCTGAAGTGAAGCATCGGAATCTGAAACTGGACTCACAGGAGAGGTTCAAATCATAGAAAATTAGAATGTAAGTCCTCTTGTACTTAAGTCGGCATTGTGCCTTTTGTATTAAATTCGGATGTAAACTCTGTGTTTCACCGTGAATAAGAAGGTCCAAGGGATACAGTAAACCTGAAGTGAAGCATCGGAATCTAAAACTGGACTCACAGGAGAGGTTCAAATCATAGAAAGTGAGAGTGTCAGTCCTCTTTTCCTTAAATCGGCATTGTGCCTTTTGGATTAAATTCGGATGCAATTTCTGTGTTTCATCGTCAATAAGTATATCCAAGGGATACAGTAAACCTGAAGTGAAGCATCGGAATCTAAAACTGGACTGACAGGAGAGGTTCAAATCATAGAAAGAGAGAGTGTCAGTCCCCTTGTACTTAAGTCGGCATTGTGCCTTTTGTGTTACATTCGGATGCAATTTCTGTATTTCATCGTCAATAAGAAGGTGCAAGGTATACAGTAAACCTGAACAGAATCAACGAAATCTAAAAGTGGACTCACAGGAGAGGTTCAAATCTTTAATAGTTAGAGTGTCAGTCCTCTTGTACGTAAGTCGGCATTGTGCCTTTTGAATTTAATTCCGATGCAATTTCTGTGTTTCATCGTCAATAAGAAGGTGCAAGGTGTACAGTAAACCTGAAGTGAAGCACCGGAATCTAAAACTGGACTCACAGGAGAGGTTCTATTCATACAAAGTGATAGTGTCTACCCTCATGTACTTAAGTCGGCATTGTGCCTTTTGTAATAAATTCTGATGCAATTTCAGTGTTTCATCGTCAATAAGTAGGTGCAAGGTATACAGTAAACCTGAAGTGAAGCATCGGAATCTAAAACTGGACTCACAGGAGAGGTTCAAATCGTAGAAAGAGAGAGTGTCAGTCCGCTTGCACTTAAGTCGGCATTGTGCCTTTTGTATTAAAATCAAATGCAATTTCTGTATTTCATCGTCAATAGGAAGGTCCAAGGGATACAGTAATCCTGAAGTGAAGCATCGGAATCTAAAACTGGACTCACAGCAGAGGTTCAAATCATAGAAAGTGAGAGTGTCAGTCCTCCTGTACTTATGTCGGCATTGTGCCTTATGTATTAAATTCGGATGCAATTTCTGGGTTTATTAGTCAATAAGAAGGTGCAAGGTATACAGTAATCCTGAAGTGAAGCATCGGAATCTAAAACTGGGCTCACAGGAGATGTTCAAATCACAGAAAGGGAGAGTGTCAGTCCTCTTGTACTTAAGTCGGCATTGTGCCTTTTGAATTTAATTCCGATGCAATTTTTGTGTTTCATCGTCAATAATACGGTGCAAGGTATACTGTAAACCTGAAGTGAAGCATCGGAATCTAAAACTGGACTCACAGGAGAGGTTCAAATCATAGAAAGAGAGAGTGACAGTGCACTTTTACTTAAGTCGGCATTGTGCATTTCGTATTAAATTCGGATGCAATATCTGTGTTCCATCGTCAATAAGAAGGTCCAAGGGATACAGTAAACCTGAATTGAAGCATCGGAATCCAAAACTGGACTCAAAGGAGAGGTTCAAATCATAGAAAAGGAGAGTGTCAGTCCACTTGTACTGAAGTCGGCATTGTGCCTTTAGTATTAAATTCCGATGCAATTTCTGTGTTTCATCGTCAATAAGAAGGTGCAAGGTATACAGTAAACCAGAAGTGAAGCATCGGAATCTAAAACTGGGCTCACAGGAGAGGTTCCAATTGTAGAGAGTTAAAGTGTCAGTCCTCTTGTACTTACGTCGGCATTGTGCCTTTTGAATTTAATTCCGATGCAATTAATGTGTTTCATCGTCAATAAGAAGTGCAAGGTATACAGTAAACCGGAAGTGAAGCATCGGAATCTAAAACTGGTCTCACAGGAGAGGTTCAAATCATAGATAGTTAGAGTGTCAGTCTTCTTTTACTTAAGTCGGCTTAGTTTCTTTTGAATTTAATTCCGATGCAATTTCTGTGTTTCATCGTCAATAAGAAGGTGCAAGGTATACAGTAAACCTGAAGTGAAGCATCGGAATCTAAAACTGGACTCACAGGAGAGATTCTAACCATAGAATGAGAGAGTGACAGTCCACTTTTACTTAAGTCGGCATTGTGCCTTTTGTATAAAATTCGGATGCAATTTCTGTGTTTCATCGTCAATAAGAAGGTCCAAGGGATACAGTAAACCTGAATTGAAGCATCGGAATCTAAAACTGGACTCGAAGGACAGGTTCAAATCATAGAAAAGGAGAGTGTCAGTCCACTTGTACTTAAGTCGGCATTGTGTCTTTTGTATTAAATTCGGATGCAATTTCTGTGTTTCATCGTCAACAAGCAGTTGCAAGGTATACAGTAAACCTGAAGTGAAGCATCGGAATCTAAAACTGGACTCACAGGAAAGGTTCAAATCATAGATAGTTAGAATGTCAGTCCTCTTGTACTTAAGTTTGCATTGTGCCTTTTGAATTTAATTCCGATGCAATTTCTTTGTTTCATCGTCAATAAGAAGGTGCAAGGTATACAGTAAACCTGAAGTGAAGCATCGGATTCTAAAACTGGACTCACAGGAGAGGTTCAAATCATAGAAAGAGAGTGTGTCAGTCCTCTTTGACTTAAGTCGGCATTGTGCCTTTTGTATTAAATTCGGATGCAATTTCTGTATTTCATCGTCAATGAGAGGGTCCAAGGGATACAGTAAACCTGACGTGAAGCATCGGAATCTAAAACTGGACTCACAGGAGAGGTTCAAATCGTAGATGGTTAGAGTGTCAGTCCTCTTGTACTTAAGTCGGCATTGTGTGTTTTGAATTTAATTCCGATGCAATATCTGTGTTTCATCGTCAATAAGAAGGTCCAAGGGATACAGTAATCCTGAAGTAAAGCATCGGAATCTAAAACTGGACTCACAGGAGAGGTTCAAATCATAGAGTGTCAGTCCTCTTGTACTTAAGTCGGCATTGTGCCTTTTGAATTTAATTCCGATGCAATTTTTGTGTTTCTTCGTCAATAAGACGGAGCAAGGTATACAGTAAACCTGCAGTGAAGCATCGGAATCTAAAACTGGAATCACAGCAGAGGTTCATATCATAGAAAAGGAGAGTGTCAGTCCACTTGTACTTAAGTCGGCCTGGTGCCTTTTGTACTAAATTCTGAAGCAATTTCTTTGTTTCATCTTCAATAAGAAGGTGCAAGGTATACTGTAAACCTGAAGTGAAGCATCGGAATCTAAAGCTGGACTCACAGGTGAGGTTCAAAACATGGAAAGTGAGAGTGTCAATCCTCGTTTACTTAAGTCGGCATTGTGCCTTTTGTATTAAATTCGGATGCAATTTCTGTGTTTCATCGTCAATAAGAAAGTCCAAGGAATACAGTAAACCTGAAGTGAAGCGTCGGAATCTAAAACTGGACTCTCAGGAGAGGTTCCGATCATAGATAGTTGGAGTGTCAGTCCTCTTGTACTTAAGTCGGCATTGCGCCTTTGTATTAAAATCCGATGCAATTTCAGTGTTTCATCGTCAATAAGAAGGTGGAAGGTATACAGTAAACCCGAAGTGAAGCATCGGAATCTAAAACTCGACTCACAGGAGAGGTTCAAATTGTAGAGAGTTAGAGTGTCAGTCATCTTGTACTTAAGTCGGCATTGTGCCTTTTGAATTTAATTCCGATGCAATTTCTGTGTTTCGTCGTCAATGAGAAGGTGCAAGGGATACAGTAAACCTGAAGTGAAGCATTGGAATGTAAAATTGGACTCACAGGAGAGGTTCAAATTGTAGAGAGTTAGAGTGTCAGTCCTCTTGTACTTAAGTCGTCATTGTGCCTTTTGAATTTAATTCCGAAGCAATTTCTGTGTTTCAACGTCAATAAGAAGGTGCAAGGTATACAGTAAACCAGAAGTGAAGCATCGGAATCTAAATCTAGACTTACAGGAGAAGTTCAAATTCTAGAGTGTTAGAGTGTCAGTTCTCTTGTACTTAAGTCGGCATTCTGTCTTTTGAATTTAATTACGTGGCAATTTCTGTGTCTCATCGAAAATAAGAAGGTGCAAGGTGTACAGTAAACCAGAAGTAAAGCATCGGAATCTAAAACTGGACTCACAGGAGAGGTTCAAATTGTAGAGAGTAAGAGTGTCAGTCCTCTTGTACTTAAGTCTGCATTGTGTCTTTTGAATTTAATTCCGATGCAATTTCTGCGTTTCATCGTCAATAAGAAGGTGCATGGTATACAGTAAACCTGAAGTGAAGCATCAGAATCTAAAACTGGACTCACAGGAGAGGTTCAAATCATAGAAAGAGAGAGTGTCAGTCCTCTTTTACTTAAATCGGCATTGTGCCTTTTGTATTAAATTCGGATGCAATTTCTGTGTTTCATCGTCAATAAGAAGGTCCAATGGATACAGTAAAACTGAAGTGAAGCATCGGAATCTAAAACTGGACTCACAGGAGAGGTTCAAATCATCGAAAATGAGAGTTTCAGTCCTCATGTACTTATATCGGCATTGTGCCTTTTGTATTAGATTCGGATGCATTTTCTGTGTTTCATCGTCAATAAGAAGGTCCAAGAGATAGAGTAAACCTTAAATGAAGCGTCGGAATCTAAATCTGGACTCACAGGAGAGGTTCACATCATAGAAAGTTAGAGTGTCAGTCCTCTTGTACTTAACTCGGCATTGTGCCTTTTGAATTTAATTCCGATGCAATTTCTGTGTTTCATCGTCAATAAGAAGTTGCAAGGTATACAGTTAACCTGAAGTGAAGCATAGGAATCTAAAACTGGACTCACAGGAGAGGTTCAAATCATAGAAAGTGAAAGTGTCAGTATTCTTTTACATATGACGGCATTGTGCCTTTTGTATTAAATTCGGAAGCAATATCTGTATTTCATCGCCAATAAGAAGGACCAAGGGATACACTAAACCTGAAGTGAAGCATCGGAATCTAAAAGTGGACTCACAGGAGTGGTTCAAGACATAGAAAATTAGAGTGTCTACCCTCTTGTACTTCAGTCGGCATTGTGCCTTTTGTATTAAATTCGGATGCAAACTCTGTGTCTCATCGTCAATAAGAAGGTCCAAGGGATACTGTAAACCCGAAGTGAAACATCGGAATCTAAAACTGGACTCACAGGAGAGGTTAAAATCATAGAAAGAGAGAATGTCAGTCCTCATGTACTTAGGTCAGCATTGTTCCTTTTGTATTAAATTCTAATGCAATATCTGTGATTCATCGTCAATAGGAAGGTCCAAGGGATACAGTAAACCTAAAATGAAGCATCGGAATCTAAAACTGGACTCACAGGAGAGGTTCAAATCATAGAAAGTTAGAGTGTCAGTCCTCTTGTACTTAAGTCGGCATTATGATTTTTGAATTTCATTGAGATGCAATTTCTGTGTTTCATCGTCAATAAGAAGGTGTAAGGTACACAGTAAACCTGAAGTGAAGCATCGGAATCTAAAACTGGACTCACAGGAGAGGTTCAAATCACAGAAAGTGAGAGTGTCAGTCCTCTTTCACTTAAGTCGGCATTGTGCCTTTTGTATTAAATTCGGATGCAATTTCTGTGTTTCATCGTCAATAAGAAGGTCCAAGGTATACGGTAAACCAGAAGTGACGCATCGGAATCTAAAACAGGACTCACTGCAGATGTTCAAATCATAGTAAGTGAGAGTGTCAGTCCTCTTGTACTTAAGCCGGCATTGTGACTTTTTAATTTAATTCCGATGCAATTTCTGTGTTTCATCGTCAATTAGAAGGTCCAAGGGATACAGTAAAGCTGAAGTGAAGCATCGGAATCTAAAACTGGACTCACAGGAGAGGTTCAAATCATAGATAGTTAGAGTGTCAGTCCTCTTGTACTTAAGTCGGCATTGTGCCTTTTGAATTTAATTCCGATGATTTTCTATGTTTCATCGTCAATAAGAAGGTGCAAGGTATACAGTAAACCTGAAGTGAAGCATCGGAATCTGAAACTGGACTCACAGGAGAGGTTCAAATCATATTGAGTTAGAGTGTCAGTCCTCTTGTTCTTAAGTCGGCATTGTGTCTTTTGAATTTAATTCCGATGCAATTTCTGTGTTTCATTGTCAATAAGAAGGTGCAAGGTATACAGTAAACCTTAAGTGAAGCATCGGATTCCAAAACTGGACTCACAGGAGAGGTTCAATCGTAGAGAGTTAGAGTGTCAGTCCTCTTGTTCTTAAGTCGGTATTGTGCTTTAAAATTAAATTCCGATGAAATTTCTGTGTTTCATCGTCAATACGAAGGTGCAAGGTATACAGTAAACTTGAAGTGAAGCATCGGAATCTAAGACTGGACTCACAGGAGAGGTTCAAATCATAGAAAGAAGGAGTGAAAATCCTCTTTTACTTACGTCGGCATTGTGACCTTTGTATTGAATTCGGATGCAATTTCTGTGTTTCATTGTCAATAAGAAGGTCCAAGTAATACAGTAAACCTGAGATGAAGCATCGGAATCTAAAACTGGACTCACAGGAGAGATTCAAATCATAGGAAGGGAGAGTGTCAGTCCTCATGTACTTAAGTCTGCATTGTGCATTTTGTATTCAATTCGGATGCAATTTCTGTGTTTCATCGTCAATAAGAAGGTGCAAGGGATACAGTAAACCTGAAGTGAAGCATCGGATCCTGAATCTGGACTCACAGGATAGGTTCAGAGCATTGAAAGTTAGAGTGTCTGCATTCTTGTACTTCAGTCGGCATTGTGCCTTTTGTATTAAATTCGGATGCAAACTCTGTGTTTCATCGTCAATACGAAGGTCCAAGGGATGCAGTAAACCTGAAGTGATGCATCGGAATCTAAAACTGGACTCAAAGGAGAGGTTCAAATCATAGAAAGTGAGAGTGTCAGTCCTCTTTTACTTAAGTCGGCATTGTGCCTTTTGTATTAAATTCGGATTCATTTTCTGTGTTTCATCGTCAATAAGAAGGTGCAAGGTATACAGTAAACCTGAAGTGAAGTATCGGAATCTAAAACTGGACTCACAGGAGAGGTTCAAAGCATAGAAAGTGAGAGTGCCAGTCCTCTTGTATTTAAGTAGGCATTGTGCCTTTTGTATTAAATTCGGTGCAAATTCTGTGTTTCATCGTCAATTAGAAGGCCCAAGGGATACTGTAAATCTGAAGTGAAGCATTGGAATCTAAAACTGGACTCACAGGAGAGTTTCAAATCATAGAGAGCTAGAGTGTCAGTCCTCTTGTACTTAAGTCGGCATTGTGACATTTGAGTTTAATTCCGATGCAATTTCTGTGCTTCATCGTCAATAAGAAGGTGCAAGGTATACAGTAAACCTAAAGTGAAGCATCGGAATCTAAAACTGGACTCACAGGAGGGTTTCAAATCATATTTAGTTAGAGTGTCAGTCCTCTTGTCCTTAAGTCGGCATTGTGTCTTTTGAATTTAATTCCGATGCAATTTCTGTGTTTCATCGTCAGTAAGAAGGTGCAAGGTATACAGTAAACCTTAAGTGAAGCATTGGATTCCAAAACTGGACTCACAGGAGAGGTTCAAATCGTAGAGAGTTAGAGTGTCAGTCCTCTTGTACTTAAGTCGGCATTGTGCTTTAAAATTAAATTCCGGTGAAATTTCTGTGTTTCATCGTCAATAAGAAGGTGCAAGGTATACAGTAAACTTGAAGTGAAGCAGCGGAATCTAAGACTGGACTCACAGGAGAGGTTCAAATCATAGAAAGAAGGGGGTGACAGTCCTCTTTTACTTATGTCGGCATTGTGACTTTTGTATTAAATTCGGATGCAATTTCTGTGTTTCATCGTCAATAAAAAGGTGCAAGGTATACAGTAAACCTGAAGTGAAGCATCGGAATCTAAAACTGGACTCACAGGAGAGGTTCAAATCATAGAGAGCTAGAGTGTCAGTCCTCTTACACTTAAGTCGGCATTGTGTTGTTTGAATTTAATTCCGATGCAGTCTCTGTGCTTCATCGTCAATAAGAAGGTGCAAGGTATACAGTAAACCTGAATTGAAGCATCGGAATCAAAAACTGGACTCACAGTAGAGGTTCAAATCATAGAAAGAGTGAGTGTCAGTCCCCTTTTACTTAAGTCGGCATTGTGCCTTTTGTATTAAATTCGGATGCAATTTTTGTATTTCATCGTCAATAAGATCGTGCAAGGTATACAGTAAACCTGAAGTGACGCATCGGAATCTAAAACTGGACTCACAGGAGAGGTTCAAATCATAGGAAGGGAGAGTGTCAGTCCTCTTGTACTTAAGTGGGCATTGTGCCTTTTGAATTTAATTCCGATGCAATTTCTGTGTTTCATCATAAATAAGACGGTGCAAGGTATACAGTAAAACTGAAGTGAAGCATCGGAATCTAAAACTGGACTCACAGGAGAGGTTCTAATCATAGAAAGAGAGAGTGACAGTCCTCTTTTACTTAAGTCGGCATTGTGCCTTTTGTATTAAATTCCGATGAAATTTCTGTGCTTCATCGTCAATAAGAACGTCAAGGGATACAGTAAACCTGAAGGGAAGCATCGGAATCTAAAACTGGACTCACAGGAGAGGTTCAAATCATAGAAAGGGAGAGTGTCAGTCCTCTTTTACTTAAGTCGGCATTGTGCCTTTTGTATTAAATTCGGATGCAATTTCTGTGTTTCATCGTCAATAGGAAGGTGCAAGGTATACTGTAAAGCTGAAGTGAAGCATCGGAATCTAAAACTGGACTCACAGGTGAGGTTCAAAACATAGAAAGTGAGAGTGTCAATCCTCGTTTACTTATGTCGGCATTGTGCCTTTTGCATTGAATTTGGATGCAATTTCTGTGTTTCATCGTCAATAAGAAGGTCCAAGGAATACAGTAAACCTGAAGTGAAGCATCGAAATCTGAAACTGGCCTCACAGGAGAGGTTCAAATTGTAGAGAGTTAGAGTGTCAGTCCTCTTGTACTTAAGTCGGCATTCTGCCTTTTGAATTTAATTCCGATGCAATTTCTGTGTCTTATCATCAATAAGAAGGTGCAAGGTATAATATAAACCAGAAGTAAAGCATCGGAATCTAAAACTGGACTCACAGGAGAGGTTCAAATTGTAGAGAGTTAGAGTGTCAGTCCTCTTGTACTTAAGTCTGCATTGCGTATTTTGAATTAATTTCCGATGCAATTTCTGTGTTTCAGCGACAATAAGAAGGTGCATGGTATACAGTAAACCTGAAGTGAAGCATCGTAATCTAAAACTGGACTCACAGGAGATTTTCAAGTCATAGAAAGAGAGAGTGTCAGTCCTCTTTTACTTAAATCGGCATTGCGCTTTTTGTAATAAATTCGGATTCAATTTCTGTATTTCATCGTCAATAAGAAGTTCCAAGGGATACAGTAAACCTGAAGTGATGCATCGGAATCTAAAACTTGACTCACAGGAGAGGTTCAAATCTAAGAAAGTGAGAGTGTCAGTCCTCTTTTACTTAAGTCGGCATTGTGCCTTTTGTATTAAATTCGGATGGAATTTCTGTTTTTCATCGTCAATAAGAATGTCCAAGGGATAGAGTAAACCTGAAAAGAAGCATCGGAATCTAAAACTGGACTCACAGGAGATTTTCAAATCATAGAAAGTTAGAGTGTCAGTCCTCTTGTACTTAAATCGGCATTGTGCCTTTTGAATTTAATTCCGATGCAATTTCTGTGTTTCATCGTCAATAAGAAGGTCCAAGGCGTAGAGTAAACCTGAAGTGAAGCATAGGAATCTAAAACTGAACTCACAGGAGAGGTTCATATCATAGAATGTGAAGGTGTCAGTCCTCTTTTACATAAGTCGGCATTGTGCCTTTTGTATTAAATTCGGATGCAATTTCTGTGTTTCATAGCCAATAAGAAGGTCCAAGGAATACAGTAAACCTGAAGTGAAGCATCGGAATCTAAAAGTGGACTCACAGGAGAGGTTTAAATCATAGAAAGTTAGAGTGTCTACCTTCTTGTACTTCAGTGGGCATTGTGCCTTTTGTATTAAATTCGGATGCAAACTCTGTGTCTCATCGTCAATAAGAAGGTCCAAGGGATACTGTAAATCTGAAGTGAAGCATCGGAATCTAAAACTGGACTCACAAGAGAGGTTCAAATCATAGAATGTGAGAGTGTCAGTCCTCTTTCAATTAAGTCGGCATTGTGCCTTTTGTATTAAATTCGGTGCAATTTCTGTGTTTCATCGTCAATTAGAAGGTCCAAGGGATACAGCAAAAATGAAGTGAAGCATTGGAATCTAAAACTGGACTCACAGGTTCAAATCATAGATAGTTAGAGTGTCAGTCCTCTTGTACTTAAGTCGTCATTGTGCCTTTTGAATTTAATTCCGATGCAATTTCTGTGTTTCATCGTCAATAAGAAGGTGCAAGGTATACAGTAAACCTAGAGTGCAGCATCGGAAACTAATACTGGACCGACAGGAGAGGTTCAAATCATAGAAAGTTAGAGTGTCAGTCTTCTTGTACTTTAGTCGGCATTGTGCCTTTTGAATTTAATTCCGATGCATTTTCTGTGATTCATCGTCAATAAGAAGGTGCAAGGTATACAGTAAACCTGAATTGAAGCATCGGATTCTAAAACTGGACTCCCAGGAAAGGTTCAAATCATTGAAAGAGAGAGTGTCAGTCCTCTTTAAATATGTCGACATTGTGCCCTTTGTATTAAATTCGGATGCAATCTCTGTACATCATCGTCAATAAAAAGGTCCAAGGGATACAGTAAACCTGAAGTAAAGCATCGGAATCTAAAACTGGACTCAAAGGAGAGGTTCAAATCATAGAAAGTTAGAGTGTCAGTCCTCTTGTACTTATGTCGGCAATGTGCCTTTTGTATTAAATTCGGATGCAATTTCTGTGTTTCATCGTCAATAAGAAGGTGCAAGGTATACAGTAAACCTGAAGTGAAGCATCGGAATCTAAAACTGGACTCACAGGTGAGGTTCAAATCATAGAAAGTGAGAGTGTCAGTCCTCTTTTACTTAAGTCGGCATTGTGCCTTTTGTATTAAATTCGGATGCAATTTCTGTGTTTCAACGTCAATAAGAGGGTCCAAGGGGTGCAGTAAACCTGAAGTGAAGCATCGGAATCTAAAACTGGACTCACAGGAGAGGCTAAAATCATAGAAAGTGAGAGTGTCAGTCCTCATGTACTTAAGTCGGCATTGTGCGTTTTGTATTAAATTCGGATGCAATTTCTGTGTTTCATCGTCAATAAGAAGGTCCAAGGGATACAGTAAACCTAAAATGAAGCATCGGAATCTAAAACTGGACTCACAGGAGAGGTTCAAATGATAGAAAGTTAGAGTGTCAGTCCTCTTGTACTTAAGTCAGCATTGTGCCTTTTGAATTTAATTCCGACGCAATTTCTGTGTTTCATCGTCAATAAGAGGGTGCAAGGTATACAGTAAACCTGAAGTGAAGCATCGGAATCTAAAACTGGACTCACAGGAGAGGTTCAAATCACAGAAAGTGAGAGTGTCAGTCCTCTTTTACTTAAGTCGGCATTGTGCCTTTTGTATTAAATTCGGACGCAATTTCTGTGTTTCATCGTCAATAACAAGGTCCTAGGGATACAGTAAACCTGAAGTGAAGCATCGGATTCCAAAACTGGACCCAAAGGAGAGGTTCCAATCATAGAAAGTTAGAGTGTCTGCCCTCTTGTACTTCAGTCGGCATTGTGCCTTTTGTATTTAATTCGGATGCAAACTCTGTGTTTCATCGTCAATAGGAAGGTCCAAGGGATACAGTAAACCTGAAGTGATGCATCGGAATCTATAACTGGACTCACAGGAGAAGTTCAAATCATAGAAAGTGAGAGTGTCAGTCCTATTTTACTTAAGTCGGCATTGTGCCTTTTGTATTGAATTCGGATGCAATTTCAGTGCTTCATCGTCAATAAGAAGGTGCAAGGTATACAGTAAACCTGAAGTGCAGCATCGGAATCTAAAACTGGACACACAGGACAGGTTCAAATCATAGAATGTGAGAGTGTCAGTCCTCTTGTAGTTAAGTCGGCATTGTGCCTTTTGTATTAAATTCGGTGCAATTTCTGCGTTTCATCGTCAAATAGAAGGTCCAAGGGGTACAGTAAACCTGAAGTGAAGCATCGGAATCTCAAACTGGACTCACAGGAGAGGTTCAAATCATAGATAGTTAGAGTGTCAGTCCTCTTGTACTTAAGTCGGCATTGTGCATTTTGAATTTAATTCCGATGCAATTTATATGTTTCATCGTCAATAAGAAGGTGCAAGGTATACAGTAAACCTGAAGTGAAGCATCGGATTCAAAAACTGGACTCACAGGAGAGGTTCAAATCATAG
This sequence comes from Schistocerca piceifrons, assembly GCF_021461385.2. Taxonomy (NCBI): domain Eukaryota; kingdom Metazoa; phylum Arthropoda; class Insecta; order Orthoptera; family Acrididae; genus Schistocerca; species Schistocerca piceifrons. Next base: position 49,715 of record NW_025729059.1, read on the forward strand.
AAAGAGAGAGTGTCAGTCCTGTTTAATTAAGTCGGCATTGTGCCTTTTGTATTAAATTCGGATGCAATATCTGTATTTCATCGTCAATAAGAAGGTCCAAGGAATACAGTAAACCTGAAGTGAAGCATCGGAAACTGAAACTGGACTGAAAGGAGAGGTTCAAATCATAGAAAGTGAGAGTGTCAGTCCTCTTGTACTTAAGTCGGCATTGTGCTTTTTGTATTAAATTCGGATGCAATTTCTGTGTTTCATCGTCAATAAGAAGGTGCAAGGTATACGGGAAACCTGAAGTGAAGCATCGGAATATAAAACTGGACTCATAGCAGAAGTTCAAAGCATAGAAAGTGAGAGTGTCAATCCTCTTGTACTTAAGCCGGCATTGTGCCTTTTTAATTTAATTCCGATGCAATTTCTGTGTTTCATCGTCAATAAGAAGGTGAACGTATACAGCAACCCAGAAGTGAAGCATTGGAATCTAGAACTGGACGCACAGGAAAGGTTCAAATCACAGAAAGTGAGAGTGTCAGTCCACTTTTACTTAAGTCGGGATTGTGCATTTTGTATTAAATTCGGATGCAATTTCTGTGTTTCATCGTCAATAAGAAGGTCCAAGACATACAGTAAACCTGAAGTGAAGCATCGGAATCTTAAACTGGACTCACAGGAGAGGTTCAAATCATAGAAAGTTAGAGTGTCTGCCCTCTTGTAATTCAGTCGGCATTGTAACTTTTGTATTAAATTCGGATGCAAACTGTGTTTCATCGTCAATAAGAAGGTCCAAGGGATACAGTAACCCTGAAGTGAAGCATCGGAATCTAAAACGGGACTCACAGGAGAGGTTCAAATCATAGAAAGTGAGAGTGTCAGTCCTCTTTTACTTAAGTCGGCATTGTGCCTTTTGTATTAAATTCGAATGCAATTTCTGTGTTTCATCGTCAATAGGAAGGTGCAAGGTATACAGTAAACCTGAAGTGAAGCATCGAAATCTAAAACTGGACTCAAAGGAGAGGTTCAAATCATAGAAAGTAATAGTGTCAGTCCACTTGTACTTATGTCGGCATTGTGCCTTTTGTATTAAATTCCGATGCAATTTCTGTGTTTCATCGTCAATAAGAAGGTGCAAGGTATACGGTAAACCTGAAGTGACGCATCGGAATCTAAAACTGGACTCACGGGAGAAGAACAAATCATAGAAAGTAAGAGTGTCAGTCCTCTTTTACTTAAGTCAGCATTGTGCTTTTTGTATTAAATTCGGATGCAATTTCTGTGTTTCATCGTCAATAAGAAGGTGCAAGGTATACAGTAAACCTGAAGTGAAGCATCGGAATCTAAAACTGCACTCAAAGGAGCGGTTCATATCATCGAAAGTTAGAGTGTCTGTCCCCTTGTACTTAAGTCGGCATTGTGCCTTTTGAATATAAATCCGATGCAATTTTTGTGTTTCATTGTCAATAAAATGGGGCAAGGTATACAGTAAACCTGAAGTGATGCATCGGAATCTAAAACTGGACTCACAGGAGAGGTTAAAATCATAGAAAGTTAGAGTGTCTGCTCTCTTGTACTTCAGTCGGCATTGTGCCTTTTGTATTAAATTCGGATGCAAACTCTGTGTTTCATCGTCAATAAGAAGGTCCAAGGGATACAGTTAACCTAAAGTGAAGCATCGGAATCTAAAACTGGACACACAGGAGATTCTCAAATCATAGAAAGTGAGAGTGTCAGTCCTCTTTTACTTAAGTCGGCATTGTGCCTTATGTATTAAATTCGGATGCAATTTCGGTTTTTCATCGTCAATAAGAAGGTCCAAGGGATACAGTAAACCTGATGTGAAGCATCGGAATCTAAAACTGGACTCACAGGAGAGGTTCAAATCATAGAAAGTTAGAGTGTCTGCTCTCTTGTACTTCAGTCGGCATTGTGCCTTTTGTATTAAATTCGGATGAAAACTGTGTGTTTCATCGTCAATAAGAAGGTCCAAGGGATACAGTAAACCTGAAGAGATGCATCGGAATCTTAAAACTGGACTCACAGGAGAGGTTCAAATCATAGAAAGTGAGAGTGTCAGTCCTCTTTTACTTAAGTCGGCATTGTGCATTTTATATTAAATTCGGATGCAATTTCTGTGTTTCATCGTCAATAAGAAGGTGCAAGGTATACAGTAAACCTGAAGTGAAGCATCGGAATCTTAAAACTGGACTCACAGGAGAGGTTCAAATCATTGAAAGTTAGAGTGTCAGTCCTCTTGTACTTAAGCCGGCATTGTGCCTTTTGAATATAATTCCGATGCAATTTCTGTGTTTCATCTTCAATAAGAAGGTGTAAGGGATACAGTAAACCTGAAGCATCGGATTCTAAAACTGGACTCACAGGAGAGGTTCAAATCATAGAAGGAGAGAGTGTCAGTCCTGTTTAATTAAGTCGGCATTGTGTTTTTTATATTAAATTCGGATGCAATATCTGTATTTCATCGTCAATAAGAAGGTCCAAGGAATACAGTAAACCTGAAGTGAAGCATCGGAAACTGAAACTGGACTGAAAGGAGAGGTTCAAATCATAGAAAGTTAGAGTCTCAGTCCTCTTGTACTTATGTCGGCATTGTGCCTTTTGTATTAAATACCGATGCAATTTCTGTGTTTCATCGTCAATAAGAAGGTGCAAGGTATACGGTAAAAATGAAGTGCCGTATCAGAATCTAAAACTGGACTCACAGGAGAAGATCATATCATAGAAAGTGAGAGTGTCCGTCTTTTTTTACTTAAGTCGGCATTGTGCTTTTTGTATTAAATTCGGATGCAATTTCAGTGTTTCATCGTCAACAAGAAGGTGCAAGGTAAACGGTAAACCAGAAGTGACGCATCGGAATCTAAAACTGGACTCACAGCAGAAGTTCAAATCATAGAAAGTGAGAGTGTCAGTCCACTTGTACTTAAGTCGGCATCGTGCTTTTTGTATTAAATTCGGATGCAATTTCTGTGTTTCATCGTCAATAAGAAGGTGCAAGGTATACGGGAAACCTGAAGTGAAGCATCGGAATTTAAAACTGAACTCATAGCAGAAGTTCAAATCATTGAAAGTGAGTGTGTCAGTCCTCTTGTACTTAAACCGGCATTGTACCTTTTGTATTAAATTCAGATGCAAACTGTGTTTCATCGTCAATAAGAAGGTCCAAGGGATACAGTAAACCTGAAGTGAAGCATCGGAATCTAAAACTGGTCTCACAGGAGAGGTTCAAATCATAGAAAGTGAGGGTGTCAGTCCTCTTTTACTTAAGTCGGCATTATGCCTTTTGTATTAAATTCGAATGCAATTTCTGTGTTTCATCGTCAATAGGAAGGTGCAAGGTATACAGTAAACCTGAAGTGAAGCATCGGAATCTAAAACTGCACTCAAAGGAGAGGTTCATATCATAGAAAGTTAGAGTGTCTGTCCTCTTGTACTTAAGTCGGCATTGTGCCTTTTGAATATAAATCCGATGCAATTTTTGTGTTTCATTGTCAATAAAACGGTGCAAGGTATACAGTAAACCTGAAGTGAAGCATCGGAATCTAAAACTGGACTCACAGGAGAGGTTCAAATCATAGAAAGTTAGAGTGTCTGCTCTCTTGTACTTCAGTCGGCATTGTGCCTTTTGTATTAAATTCGGATGCAAACTCTGTGTTTCATCGTCAATAAGAAGGTCCAAGGGATACAGTTAACCTAAAGTGAAGCATCGGAATCTAAAACTGGACTCACAGGAGAGGCTCAAATCACAGAAAGTGAGAGTGTCAGTCCTCTTTTACTTAAGTCGGCATTGTGCCTTTTGTATTAAATTCGGATGCAATTTCTGTATTTCATCGTCAATAAGAAAGTCCAAGGGATACAGTAAACCTGAAGTGAAGCATCGGAATCTAAAACTGTACTCAAAGGAGAGGTTCAAATCATTGAAAGTTAGAGTGTCAGTCCTCTTGTACTTATGTTGGCATTGTGCCTTTTGTATTAAATTCCGATGCATTTTCTGTGTTTCATCGTCAATAAGAAGGTGTAAGGTATACAGAAAACCTGAAGTGAAGCATCGGAACCTAAAACTGGACTCACAGGAGAGGTTCAAATCATAGAAATTTAGGGTGTCTGCCCTCTTGTACTTCAGTCGGCATTGTGCCTTTTGTATTAAATTCGGATGCAAACTCTGTGTTTCATCGTCAATAAGAAGGTCCATGGGATACAGTAAACCTGAAGTGATGCATCGGAATCTAAAACTGGACTTACAGGAGAGGTTCAAATCATAGAAAGTGAGAGTGTCAGTCCCCTTTTACTTAAGTCGGCATTGTGCCTTTTGTATTAAATTCGGATGCATTTTCTGTGTTTCATCGTCAATAAGAAGGTGCAAGGTATGCAGTAAACGTGAAGTGAAGAATAGGAATCTAAAACTTGACTCACAGGAGAGGTTGAAATCTTAGAAAGTGAGAGTGTCAGTCCTCTTTTACTTAAGTCGGCATTGTGCCTTTTGAATTTAATTCCGATGAATTTCTATGTTTCATCGTCAATAAGAAGGTGCAAGGTATACTGTAAACCTGACGTGAAGCATCGGATTGTAAAACTGGACTCACAGGAGAGGTTTAAATCATAGAAAGAGAGAGTGTCAGTCCTGTTTAATTATGTCGGCATTGTGTCTTTTGTATTATATTCGGATGCAAACTCTGTGTTTCATCGTCAATAAGAAGGTGCAAGGTATACGGTAAACCTGAAGTGACGCATCGGAATCTAAAACTGGACTCACAGCAGAAGTTCTAATCATAGAAAGTGAGAGTGTCAGTCCTCTTGTACTTAAGCCGGCATTGTGCCTTTTGAATATAATTCCGATGCAATTTCTGTGTTTCATCTTCAATAAGAAGGTGTAAGGGATACAGTAAACCTGAAGCATCGGATTCTAAAACTGGACTCACAGGAGAGGTTTAATTCACAGAAAGAGAGAGTGACAGTCCTGTTTAATTAAGTCGGCATTGTGCCTTTTGTATTAAATTCGGATGCAATATCTGTATTTCATCGTCAATAAGAAGGTCCAAGGAATACAGTAAACCTGAAGTGAAGCATCGGAAACTGAAACTGGACTGAAAGGAGAGTTTCAAATCATAGAAAGTTAGAGTGTCAGTCCTCTTGTACTTATGTCGGCATTGTGCCTTTTGTATTAAATTCCGATGCAATTTCTGTGCTTCATCGTCAATAAGAAGGTGCAAGGTATACAGTAAACCTGAAGTGAAGCATCGGAATCTAAAACTGGACTCACAGGTGAGGTTCAAATCATAGAAAGTGAGAGTGTCAGTCCTCTTTTACTTAAGTCGGCATTGTGCCTTTTGTATTAAATTCGGATGCAATTTCTGTGTTTCAACGTCAATAAGAGGGTCCAAGGGGTGCAGTAAACCTGAAGTGAAGCATCGGAATCTAAAACTGGACTCACAGGAGAGGTTAAAATCATAGAAAGTGAGAGTGTCAGTCCTCGTGTACTTAAGTCGGCATTGTGCGTTTTGTATTAAATTCGGATGCAATTTCTGTGTTTCATCGTCAATAAGAAGGTCCATGGGATACAGTAAACCTAAAATGAAGCATCGGAATCTAAAACTGGACTCACAGGAGAGGTTCAAATGATAGAAAGTTAGAGTGTCAGTCCTCTTGTACTTAAGTCGGCATTGTGCCTTTTGAATTTAATTCCGACGCAATTTCTGTGTTTCATCGTCAATAAGAGGGTGCAAGGTATACAGTAAACCTGAAGTGAAGCATCGGAATCTAAAACTGGACTCACAGGAGAGGTTCAAATCACAGAAAGTGAGAGTGTCAGTCCTCTTTTACTTAAGTCGGCATTGTGCCTTTTGTATTAAATTCGGACGCAATTTCTGTGTTTCATCGTCAATAACAAGGTCCAAGGGATACAGTAAACCTGAAGTGAAGCATCGGATTCCAAAACTGGACCCACAGGAGAGGTTCCAATCATAGAAAGTTAGAGTGTCTGCCCTCTTGTACTTCAGTCGGCATTGTGCCTTTTGTATTTAATTCGGATGCAAACTCTGTGTTTCATCGTCAATAGGAAGGTCCAAGGGATACAGTAAACCTGAAGTGATGCATCGGAATCTATAACTGGACTCACAGGAGAAGTTCAAATCATAGAAAGTGAGAGTGTCAGTCCTATTTTACTTAAGTCGGCATTGTGCCTTTTGTATTAAATTCGGATGCAATTTCAGTGCTTCATCGTCAATAAGAAGGTGCAAGGTATACAGTAAACCTGAAGTGCAGCATCGGAATCTAAAACTGGACACACAGGACAAGTTCAAATCATAGAAAGTGAGAGTGTCAGTCCTCTTGTAGTTAAGTCGGCATTGTGCCCTTTGTATTAAATTCGGTGCAATTTCTGCGTTTCATCGTCAATTAGAAGGTCCAAGGGGTACAGTAAACCTGAAGTGAAGCATCGGAATCTCAAACTGGACTCACAGGAGAGGTTCAAATCATAGATAGTTAGAGTGTCAGTCCTCTTGTACTGAAGTCGGCATTGTGCATTTTGAATTTAATTCCGATGCAATTTCTATGTTTCATCGTCAATAAGAAGGTGCAAGGTATACAGTAAACCTGAAGTGAAGCATCGGATTCAAAAACTGGACTCACAGGAGAGGTTCAAATCATAGAAAGAGAGAGTGTCAGTCCTGTTTAATTAAGTCGGCATTGTGCCTTTTGTATTAAATTCGGATGCAATATCTGTATTTCATCGTCAATAAGAAGGTCCAAGGAATACAGTAAACCTGAAGTGAAGCATCGGAAACTGAAACTGGACTGAAAGGAGAGGTTCAAATCATAGAAAGTGAGAGTGTCAGTCCTCTTGTACTTAAGTCGGCATTGTGCTTTTTGTATTAAATTCGGATGCAATTTCTGTGTTTCATCGTCAATAAGAAGGTGCAAGGTATACGGGAAACCTGAAGTGAAGCATCGGAATATAAAACTGGACTCATAGCAGAAGTTCAAATCGTAGAAAGTGAGAGTGTCAATCCTCTTGTACTTAAGCCGGCATTGTGCCTTTTTAAATTAATTCCGATGCAATTTCTGTGTTTCATCGTCAATAAGAAGGTGAACGTATACAGCAACCCAGAAGTGAAGCATCGGAATCTAGAACTGGACGCACAGGAAAGGTTCAAATCACAGAAAGTGAGAGTGTCAGTCCACTTTTACTTAAGTCGGCATTGTGCATTTTGTATTAAATTCGGATGCAATTTCTGTGTTTCATCGTCAATAAGAAGGTCCAAGACATACAGTAAACCTGAAGTGAAGCATCGGAATCTTAAACTGGACTCACAGGAGAGGTTCAAATCATAGAAAGTTAGAGTGTCTGCCCTCTTGTAATTCAGTCGGCATTGTACCTTTTGTATTAAATTCGGATGCAAACTGTGTTTCATCGTCAATAAGAAGGTCCAAGGGATACAGTAACCCTGAAGTGAAGCATCGGAGTCTAAAACTGGACTCACAGGAGAGGTTCAAATCATAGAAAGTGAGAGTGTCAGTCCTCTTTTACTTAAGTCGGCATTGTGCCTTTTGTATTAAATTCGAATGCAATTTCTGTGTTTCATCGTCAATAGGAAGGTGCAAGGTATACAGTAAACCTGAAGTGAAGCATCGAAATCTAAAACTGGACTCAAAGGAGAGGTTCAAATCATAGAAAGTAATAGTGTCAGTCCACTTGTACTTATGTCGGCATTGTGCCTTTTGTATTAAATTCCGATGCAATTTCTGTGTTTCATCGTCAATAAGAAGGTGCAAGGTATACAGTAAACCTGAAGTGAAGCATCGGAATCTAAAACTGCACTCAAAGGAGCGGTTCATATCATCGAAAGTTAGAGTGTCTGTCCCCTTGTACTTAAGTCGGCATTGTGCCTTTTGAATATAGATCCGATGCAATTTTTGTGTTTCATTGTCAATAAAATGGGGCAAGGTATACAGTAAACCTGAAGTGATGCATCGGAATTTAAAACTGGACTCACAGGAGAGGTTAAAATCATAGAAAGTTAGAGTGTCTGCTCTCTTGTACTTCAGTCGGCATTGTGCCTTTTGTATTAAATTCGGATGCAAACTCTGTGTTTCATCGTCAATAAGAAGGTCCAAGGGATACAGTTAACCTAAAGTGAAGCATCGGATTCTAAAACTGGACACACAGGAGATTCTCAAATCATAGAAAGTGAGAGTGTCAGTCCTCTTTTACTTAAGTCGGCATTGTGCCTTATGTATTAAATTCGGATGCAATTTCGGTTTTTCATCGTCAATAAGAAGGTCCAAGGGATACAGTAAACCTGATGTGAAGCATCGGAATCTAAAACTGGACTCACAGGAGAGGTTCAAATCATAGAAAGTTAGTGTGACTGCTCTCTTGTACTTCAGTCGGCATTGTGCCTTTTGTATTAAATTCGGATGAAAACTGTGTGTTTCATCGTCAATAAGAGGGTCCAAGGGATACAGTAAACCTGAAGAGATGCATCGGAATCTAAAACTGGACTCACAGGAGAGGTTCAAATCATAGAAAGTGAGAGTGTCAGTCCTCTTGTACTTAAGCCGGCATTGTGCCTTTTGAATATAATTCCGATGCAATTTCTGTGTTTCATCTTCAATAAGAAGGTGTAAGGGATACAGTAGACCTGAAGTGAAGCATCGGAAACTGAAACTGGACTGAAAGGAGAGGTTCAAATCATAGAAAGTTAGAGTCTCAGTCCTCTTGTACTTATGTCGGCATTGTGCCTTTTGTATTAAATACCGATGCAATTTCTGTGTTTCATCGTCAATAAGAAGGTGCAAGGTAAACGGTAAAAATGAAGTGACGTATCAAAATCTAAAACTGGACTCACAGGAGAAGATCATATCATAGAAAGTGAGAGTGTCCGTCTTTTTTTACTTAAGTCGGCATTGTGCTTTTTGTATTAAATTCGGATGCAATTTCAGTGTTTCATCGTCAACAAGAAGGTGCAAGGTAAACGGTAAACCAGAAGTGACGCATCGGAATCTAAAACTGGACTCACAGCAGAAGTTCAAATCATAGAAAGTGAGAGTGTCAGTCCTCTTGTACTTAAACCGGCATTCTACCTTTTGTATTAAATTCAGATGCAAACTGTGTTTCATCGTCAATAAGAAGGTCCAAGGGATACAGTAAACCTGAAGTGAAGCATTGGAATCTAAAACTGGACTCACAGGAGAGGTTCAAATCATAGAAAGTGAGGGTGTCAGTCCTCTTTTACTTAAGTCGGCATTGTGCCTTTTGTATTAAATTCGAATGCAATTTCTGTGTTTCATCGTCAATAGGAAGGTGCAAGGTATACAGTAAACCTGAAGTGAAGCATCGGAATCTATAACTGCACTCAAAGGAGTGGTTCATATCATAGAAAGTTAGAGTGTCTGTCCTCTTGTACTTAAGTCGGCATTGTGCCTTTTGAATATAAATCCGATGCAATTTTTGTGTTTCATTGTCAATAAAACGGAGCAAGGTATACAGTAAACCTGAAGTGAAGCATCGGAATCTAAAACTGGACTCACAGGAGAGGTTCAAATCATAGAAAGTTAGAGTGTCTGCTCTCTTGTACTTCAGTCGGCATTGTGCCTTTTGTATTAAATTCGGATGCAAACTCTGTGTTTCATCGTCAATAAGAAGGTCCGAGGGATACAGTTAACCTAAAGTGAAGCATCTGAATCTAAAACTGGACTCACAGGAGAGGCTCAAATCACAGAAAGTGAGAGTGTCAGTCCTCTTTTACTTAAGTCGGCATTGTGCCTTTTGTATTAAATTCGGATGCAATTTCTGTATTTCATCGTCAATAAGAAAGTCCAAGGGATACAGTAAACCTGAAGTGAAGCATCGGAATCTAAAACTGTACTCAAAGGAGAGGTTCAAATCATTGAAAGTTAGAGTGTCAGTCCTCTTGTACTTATGTTGGCATTGTGCCTTTTGTATTAAATTCCGATGCATTTTCTGTGTTTCATCGTCAATAAGAAGGTGTAAGGTATACAGAAAACCTGAAGTGAAGCATCGGAACCTAAAACTGGACTCACAGGAGAGGTTCAAATCATAGAAATTTAGGATGTCTGCCCTCTTGTACTTCAGTCGGCATTGTGCCTTTTGTATTAAATTCGGATGCAAACTCTGTGTTTCATCGTCAATAAGAAGGTCCATGGGATACAGTAAACCTGAAGTGATGCATCGGAATCTAAAACTGGACTTACAGGAGAGGTTGAAATCTTAGAAAGTGAGAGTGTCAGTCCTCTTTTACTTAAGTCGGCATTGTGCCTTTTGAATTTAATTCCGATGAATTTCTATGTTTCATCGTCAATAAGAAGGTAGAAGGTATACTGTAAACCTGACGTGAAGCATCGGATTGTAAAACTGGACTCACAGGAGAGGTTTAAATCATAGAAAGAGAGAGTGTAAGTCCTGTTTAATTATGTCGGCATTGTGCCTTTTGTATTATATTCGGATGCAAACTCTGTGTTTCATCGTCAATAAGAAGGTCCATGGGATACAGTAAACCTGAAGTGATGCATTGGAATCTAAAACAGGACTTACAGGAGAGGTTCAAATCATAGAAAGTTAGAGTGTCAGTCCTCTTTTACTTAAGTCGGCATTGTGCCCTTTGTATTAAATTCGGATGCAATTTCTGTGTTTCATCGTCAATAAGAAGGTGCAAGGTATACGGTAAACCTGAAGTGACGCATCGGAATCTAAAACTGCACTCACAGCAGAAGTTCTAATCATAGAAAGTGAGAGTGTCAGTCCTCTTGTACTTAAGCCGGCATTGTGCCTTTTGAATATAATTCCGATGCAATTTCTGTGTTTCATCTTCAATAAGAAGGTGTAAGGTATACAGTAAACCTGAAGCATCGGATTCTAAAACTGGACTCACAGGAGAGGTTTAATTCACAGAAAGAGAGAGTGACAGTCCTGTTTAATTAAGTCGGCATTGTGCCTTTTGTATTAAATTCGGATGCAATATCTGTATTTCATGGTCAATAAGAAGGTCCAAGGAATACAGTAAACCTGAAGTGAGGCATCGGAAACTGAAACTGGACTGAAAGGAGAGTTTCAAATCATAGAAAGTTAGAGTGTCAGTCCTCTTGTACTTATGTCGGCATTGTGCCTTTTGTATTAAATTCCGATGCAATTTCTGTGTTTCATCGTCAATAAGAAGGTGCAAGGTATACGGTAAACCTGAAGTGACGTATCAGAATCCAAAACTGGACTCACAGCAGAAGTTCAAATCATAGAAAGTGAGAGTGTCAGTCCTCTTGTACTTAAGTCGGTATTGTGCTTTTTGTATTAAATTCGGATGCAATTTCTGTGTTTCATCGTCAATAAGAAGGTGCAAGGTATACGGGAAACCTGAAGTGAAGCATCGGAATCTAAATCTGGACTCATAGCAGAAGTTCAAATCATAGAAAGTGAGAGTGTCAGTCCTCTTGTACTTAAGCCGGCATTGAGCCTTTTTAATTTAATTCCGATGCAATTTCTGTGTTTCATCGTCAATAAGAAGGTGTAACGTATACAGTAAACCTGAAGTGAAGCATCGGAATCTAGAACTGGACGCACAGGAAAGGTTCAAATCACAGAAAGTGAGAGTGTCAGTCCTCTTTTACTTAAGTCGGCATTGTGCCTTTTGTATTAAATTCGGATGCCATTTCTGTGTTTCATCGTCAATAAGAAGGTCCAAGGCATACAGTAAACCTGAAGTGAAGCATCGGAATCTAAAACTGGACTCACAGGAGAGGTTCAAATCATAGAAAGTTAGAGTGTCTGCCCTCTTGTACTTCAGTCGGCATTGAAACTTTTGTATTAAATTCGGATGCAAACTGTGTTTCATCGTCAATAAGAAGGTCCAAGGGATACAGTAAACCTGAAGTGAAGCATCGGAATCTAAAACTGGACTCACAGGAGAGGTTCAAATCATAGAAAGTGAGAGTGTCAGTCCTATTTTACTTAAGACGGCATTGTGCCTTTTGTATTAAATTCGAATGCAATTTCTGTGTTTCATCGTCAATAGGAAGATGCAAGGTATACAGTAAACCTGAAGTGAAGCATCGAAATCTAAAACTGGACTCAAAGGAGAGGTTCAAATCATAGAAAGTTATAGTGTCAGTCCACTTGTACTTATGTCGGCATTGTGCCTTTTGTATTAAATTCCGATGCAATTTCTGTGTTTCATCGTCAATAAGAAGGTGCAAGGTATACGGTAAACCTGAAGTGACGCATCGGAATCTAAAACTGGACTCACGGGAGAAGATCAAATCATAGAAAGTGAGAGTGTCAGTCCTCTTTTACTTAAGTCAGCATTGTGCTTTTTGTATTAAATTCGGATGCAATTTCTGTGCTTCATCGTCAATAAGAAGGTCCAAGGGATACAGTAAACCTGATGTGAAGCATCGGAATCTAAAACTGGACTCACAGGAGAGGTTCAAATCATAGAAAGTTAGAGTGTCTGCTCTCTTGTACTTCAGTCGGAATTGTGCCTTTTGTATTAAATTCGGATGCAAACTCTGTGTTTCATCGTCAATAAGAAGGTCCAAGGGATACAGTAAACCTGAAGAGATGCATCGGAATCTAAAACTGGACTCACAGGAGAGGTTCAAATCATAGAAAGTGAGAGTGTCAGTCCTCTTTTACTTAAGTCGGCATTGTGCATTTTGTATTAAATTCGGATGCAATTTCTGTGTTTCATCGTCAATAAGAAGGTGCAAGGTATACAGTAAACCTGAAGCGAAGCATCGGAATCTAAAACTGGACTCACAGGAGAGGTTCAAATCATAGAAAGTGAGAGTCTCAGTCCTCTTGCAGTTACGTCGGCATTGTGCCTTTGTATTAAATTTGGTGCAATATCAGTGTTTCATCATCAATTACAAGGTCCGAGAGATACAGTAAACCTGAAGTGAAGCATCGGAATCTAAAACTGGACTCACAGGAGAGGTTCAAATCATAGTTAGTTAGAGTGTCAGTCCTCTTGTACTTAAATCGGCATTGTGCCTTTTGAATTTAACTCCGATGCAATTTCTATGTTTTATCGTCAATAAGAAGGTGCAAGGTATACAGTAAAATTGAAGTGAAGCATCGGATTCTAAAACTGGACTCACAGGAGAGGTTGAAGTCATTGAAAGAGAGAGTGTCAGTCCTCTTTAATTAAGTCGGCATTGTGCCTTTTGTATTAAATTCGGATGCAATTTCTGTATTTCATCGTCAATAAGAAAGTCCAAGGGATACGGTAACCCTGAAGTGAAGCATCAGAATCTAAAACTGGACTCAAAGGAGAGGTTCAAATCATTGAATGTTAGACTGTCAGTCCTCTTGTACTTATGTTGGCATTGTGCCTTTTGAATTAAATTCCGATGCAATTTCTGTGTTTCATCGTCAATAAGAATGTGCAAGGTATACGACAAACCTGAAGTGACGCATCGGAATGTAAAACTTGACTCACAGGAGAAGTTCAAATCACAGAAAGTGAGAGTGTCAGTCCTCTTTTACTTAAGTCGGCATTGTGCTTTTTGTATTAAATTCGGATGCAATTTCAGTGTTTCATCGTCAACAAGAAGGTGCAAGGTAAACGGTAAACCAGAAATGACGCATCGGAATCTAAAACTGGACTCACAGCAGAAGTTCAAATCATAGAAAGTGAGAGTGTCAGTCCTCTTGTACTTAAGTCGGCATTGTGCTTTTTGTATTAAATTCGGATGCAATTTCTGTGTTTCATCGTCAATAAGAAGGTGCAAGGTATACGGGAAACCTGAAGTGAAGCATCGGAATCTAAAACAGGTCTCATAGCAGAAGTTCAAATCATTGAAAGTGAGAGTGTCAGTCCTCTTGTACTTAAGCCGGCATTGAGTATTTTTAATTTAATTCCGATGCAATTTCTGTGTTTCATCGTCAATAAGAAGGTGTAACGTATACAGTAAACCTGAAGTGAAGCATCGGAATCTAGAACTGGACGCACAGGAAAGGTTCAAATCACAGAAAGTGAGAGTGTCAGTCCTCTTTTACTTAAGTCGGCATTGTGCCTTTTGTATTAAATTCGGATGCAATTTCTGTGTTTCATCGTCTATAAGAAGGTCCAAGGCATACAGTAAACCTGAAGTGAAGCATGGGAATCTAAAACTGGACTCACAGGAGAGGTTCAAATCATAGAAAGTGAGAGTGTCAGTCCTCTTTTACTTAAGTCGGCATTGTGCCTTTTGTATTAAATTCGAATGCAATTTCTGTGTTTCATCGTCAATAGGAAGGTGTAAGGTATACAGTAAACCTGAAGTGAAGCATCGAAATCTAAAACTGGACTCAAAGGAGAGGTTCAAATCATAGAAAGTTTTAGTGTCAGTCCAGTTGTACTTATGTCGGCATTGTGCCTTTTGTATTAAATTCCGATGCAATTTCAGTGTATCATCGTCAATAAGAAGGTGCAAGGTATACGGCAAACCTGAAGTGACGCATCGGAATCTAAAACTGGACTCACGGGAGAAGATCAAATCATAGAAAGTGAGAGTGCCAGTCCTCTTTTACTTAAGTCAGCATTGTGCTTTTTGTATTAAATTCGGATGCAATTTCTGTGTTTCAATGTCAATAAGAAGGTGCAAGGTATACAGTAAACCTGAAGTGAAGCATCGGAATCTAAAACTGCACTCAAAGGAGAGGTTCAAATCATAGAAAGTGAGAGTGTCAGTCCTCTTGTACTTAAATCGGCATTGTGCCTTTTGAATTTAACTCCGATGCAATTTCTATGTTTTATCGTCAATAAGATGGTGCAAGGTATACAGTAAAATTGAAGTGAAGCATCGGATTCTAAAACTGGACTCACAGGAGAGGTTCAAATCATTGAAAGAGAGAGTGTCAGTCCTCTTTAATTAAGTCGGCATTGTGCCTTTTGTATTAAATTCGGATGCAATTTCTGTATTTCATCGTCAATAAGAAAGTCCAAGGGATACAGTAAACCTGAAGTGAAGCATCGGAAACTGAAATTGGACTGAAAGGAGAGGTTCAAATCATAGAAAGTAAGAGTGTCAGTCCTCTTGTACTTATGTCGGCATTGTGCCTTTTGTATTAAATACCGATGCAATTTCTGTGTTTCATCGTCAATAAGAAGGTGCAAGGTATACGGTAAAAATGAAGTGACGTATCAGAATCTAAAACTGGACTCACAGGAGAAGATCATATCATAGAAAGTGAGAGTGTCAGTCTTTTTTTACTTAAGTCGGCATTGTGCTTTTTGTATTAAATTCGGATGCAATTTCAGTGTTTCATCGTCAACAAGAAGGTGCAAGGTAAACGGTAAACCAGAAGTGACGCATCGGAATCTAAAACTGGACTCACAGCAGAAGTTCAAATCATAGAAAGTGAGAGTGTCAGTCCTCTTGTACTTAAGTTGGCATTGTGCTTTTTGTAATAAATTCGGATGCAATTTCGGTGTTTCATCGTCAATAAGAAGGGGCAAGGTATACGGGAAACCTGAAGTGAAGCATCGGAATCTAAAACTGGACTCATAGCAGAAGTTCAAATCATTGAAAGTGAGAGTGTCAGTCCTCTTGTACTTAAGCCGGCATTGAGCCTTTTTAATTTAATTCCGATGCAATTTCTGTGTTTCATCGTCAATAAGAAGGTGTAACGTATACAGTAAACCTGAAGTGAAGCATCGGAATCTAGAACTGGACGCACAGGAAAGGTTCAAATCACAGAAAGTGAGAGTGTCAGTCCTCTTTTACTTAAGTTGGCATTGTGCTTTTTGTATTAAATTCGGATGCAATTTCTGTGTTTCATCGTCAATAAGAAGGTCCAAGGCATACAGTAAACCTGAAGTGAAGCATCGGAATCTAAAACTGGACTCACAGGAGAGGTTCAAATCATAGAAAGTTCGAGTGTCTGCCCTCTTGTACTTCAGTCGGCATTGTACCTTTTGTATTAAATTCGGATGCAAACTGTGTTTCATCGTCAATAAGAAGGTCCAAGGGATACAGTAAACCTGAAGTGAAGCATCGGAATCTAAAACTGGACTCACAGGAGAGGTTCAAATCATAGAAAGTGAGGGTGTCAGTCCTCTTTTACTTAAGTCGGCATTGTGCCTTTTGTATTAAATTCGAATGCAATTTCTGTGTTTCATCGTCAATAGGAAGGTGCAAGGTATACAGTAAACCTGAAGTGAAGCATCGAAATCTAAAACTGGACTCAAAGGAGAGGTTCAAATCATAGAAAGTTATAGTGTCAGTCCACTTGTACTTATGTCGGCATTGTGCCTTTTGTATTAAATTCCGATGCAATTTCTGTGTTTCATCGTCAATAAGAAGGTGCAAGGTATATGGTAAACCTGAAGTGACGCATCGGAATCTAAAACTGGACTCACGGGAGAAGATCAAATCATAGAAAGTGAGAGTGTCAGTCCTCTTTTACTTAAGTCAGCATTGTGCTTTTTGTATTAAATTCGGATGCAATTTCTGTGTTTCATCGTCAATAAGAAGGTGCAAGGTATACAGTAAACCTGAAGTGAAGCATCGGAATCTAAAACTGCACTCAAAGGAGAGGTTCATATCATAGAAAGTTAAAGTGTCTGTCCTCTAGTACTTAAGTCGGCATTGTGCCTTTTGAATATAAATCCGATGCAATTTTTGTGTTTCATTGTCAATAAAACGGTGCAAGGTATACAGTAAACCTGAAGTGAAGCATCGGAATCTAAAACTGGACTCACAGGAGAGGTTCAAATCATAGAAAGTGAGAGTCTCAGTCCTCTTGCAGTTACGTCGGCATTGTGCCTTTGTATTAAATTTGGTGCAATATCGGTGTTTCATCATCAATTACAAGGTCCGAGGAATACAGTAAACCTGAAGAGATGCATCGGAATCTAAAACTGGACTCACAGGAGACGCTCAAATCACAGAAAGTGAGAGTGTCAGTCCTCTTTTACTTAAGTCGGCATTGTGCCTTTTGTATTAAATTCGGATGCAATTTCTGTGTTTCATCGTCAATAAGAAGGTCCAAGGGATACAGTAAACCTGATGTGAAGCATCGGAATCTAAAACTGTTCTCACAGGAGAGGTTCAAACCATGGAAAGTTCGAGTGTCTGCCCTCTGGTACTTCAGTCGGCATTGTACCTTTTGTATTAAATTCGGATGCAAACTGTGTTTCATCGTCAATAAGAAGGTGCAAGGTATACAGTAAAATTGAAGTGAAGCATCGGATTCTAAAACTGGACTCACAGGAGAGGTTCAAATCATTGAAAGAGAGAGTGTCAGTCCTCTTTAATTAAGTCGGCATTGTGCCTTTTGTATTAAATTCGGATGCAATTTCTGTATTTCATCGTCAATAAGAAAGTCCAAGGGATACAGTAAACCTGAAGTGAAGCATCGGAATCTAAAACTGGACTCAAAGGAGAGGTTCAAATCATTGAAAGTTAGAGTGTCAGTCCTCTTGTACTTATGTTGGCATTGTGCCTTTTGTATTAAATTCCGATGCAATTTCTGTGTTTCATCGTCAATAAGAATGTGCAAGGTATACGATAAACCTGAAGTGACGCATCGGAATGTAAAACTTGACTCACAGGAGAAGTTCAAATCACAGAAAGTGAGAGTGTCAGTCCTCTTTTACTTAAGTCGGCATTGTGATTTTTGTATTAAATTCGGATGCAATTTCTGTGTTTCATCGTCAATAAGAAGGTGCAAGGTATACGGTAAACCTGAAGTGACGCATCGGAATCTAAAAGTGGACTCACAGCAGAAGTTCTAATCATAGAAAGTGAGAGTGTCAGTCCTCTTGTACTTAAGCCGGCATTGTCCCTTTTGAATATAATTCCGATGCATTTTCTGTGTTTCATCGTCAATAAGAAGGTGTAAGGTATACAGTAAACCTGAAGTGAAGCATCGGAACCTAAAACTGGACTCACAGGAGAGGTTCAAATCATAGAAATTTAGGGTGTCTGCCCTCTTGTACTTCAGTCAGCATTGTGCCTTTTGTATTAAATTCGGATGCAAACTCTGTGTTTCATCGTCAATAAGAAGGTCCATGGGATACAGTAAACCTGAAGTGATGCATCGGAATCTAAAACTGGACTTACAGGAGAGGTTCAAATCATAGAAAGTGAGAGTGTCAGTCCTCTTTTACTTAAGTCGGCATTGTGCCTTTTGTATTAAATTCGGATGCAATTTCTGTGTTTTATCGTCAATAAGAAGGTGCAAGGTATACGGTAAACCTGAAGTGACGCATCGGAATCTAAAACTGGACTCACAGCAGAAGTTCTAATCATAGAAAGTGAGAGTGTCAGTCCTCTTGTACTTAAGCCGGCATTGTGCCTTTTGAATATAATTCCGATGCAATTTCTGTGTTTCATCTTCAATAAGAAGGTGTAAGGGATACAGTAAACCTGAAGCATCGGATTCTAAAACTGGACTCACAGGAGAGGTTTAATTCATAGAAAGAGAGAGTGACAGTCCTGTTTAATTAAGTCGGCATTGTGCCTTTTGTATAAAATTCGGATGCAATATCTGTATTTCATCGTCAATAAGAAGGTCCAAGGAATACAGTAAACCTGAAGTGAAGCATCGGAAACTGAAACTGGACTGAAAGGAGAGTTTCAAATCATAGAAAGTTAGAGTGTCAGTCCTCTTGTACTTATGTCGGCATTGTGCCTTTTGTATTAAATTCCGATGCAATTTCTGTGTTTCATCGTCAATAAGAAGGTCCATGGGATACAGTAAACTTGAAGTGATGCATCGGAATCTAAAACTGGACTTACAGGAGAGGTTCAAATCATAGAAAGTGAGAGTGTCAGTCCTCTTTTACTTAAGTCGGCATTGTGCCTTTTGTATTAAATTCGGATGCCATTTCTGCGTTTCATCGTCAATAAGAAGGTCCAAGGCATACAGTAAACCTGAAGTGAAGCATCGGAATCTAAAACTGGACTCACAGGAGAGGTTCAAATCATAGAAAGTTAGAGTGTCTGCCCTCTTGTAATTCAGTCGGCATTGTACCTTTTGTATTAAATTCGGATGCACACTGTGTTTCATCGTCAATAAGAAGGTCCAAGGGATACAGTAAACCTGAAGTGAAGCATCGGAATCTAAAACTGGACTCACAGGAGAGGTTCAAATCATAGAAAGTGAGAGTGTCAGTCCTCTTTCACTTAAGACGGCATTGTGCCTTTTGTATTAAATTCGAATGCAATTTCTGTGTTTCATCGTCAATAGGAAGGTGCAAGGTATACAGTAAACCTGAAGTGAAGCATCGAAATCCAAAACTGGACTCAAAGGAGAGGTTCAAATCATAGAAAGTTATAGTGTCAATCCACTTGTACTTATGTCGGCATTGTGCCTTTTGTATTAAATTCCGATGCAATTTCTGTGTTTCATCGTCAATAAGAAGGTGCAAGGTATACGGTAAACCTGAAGTGACGCATCGGAGTCTAAAACTGGACTTACGGGAGAAGATCAAATCATAGAAAGTGAGAGTGTCAGTCCTCTTTTACTTAAGTCAGCATTGTGCTTTTTGTATTAAATTCGGATGCAATTTCTGTGCTTCATCGTCAATAAGAAGGTCCAAGGCATACAATAAACCTGATGTGAAGCATCGGAACCTAAAACTGGACTCACAGTAGAGGTTCAAATCATAGAAAGTTAAAGTGTCTGCTCTCTTGTACTTCATTCGGAATTGTGGCTTTTGTATTAAATTCGGATGCAAACTCTGTGTTTCATCGTCAATAAGAAGGTGCAAGGTATACAGTAAACCTGAAGCGAAGCATCGGAATCTAAAACTGGACTCACAGGAGAGGTTCAAATCATAGTTAGTTAGAGTGTCAGTCCTCTTGTACTTAAATCGGCATTGTGCCTTTTGAATTTAACTCCGATGCAATTTCTATGTTTTATCGTCAATAAGAAGGTGCAAGGTATACAGTAAAATTGAAGTGAAGCATCGGTTTCTAAAACTGGACTCACAGGAGAGGTTTGAAATCATTGAAAGAGAGAGTGTCAGTCCTCTTTAATTAAGTCGGCATTGTGCCTTTTGTATTAAATTCGGATGCAATTTCTCTATTTCATCGTCAATAAGAAAGTCCAAGGCATACAGTAAACCTGAATTGAAGCATCGGAATCTAAAACTGGACTCACAGGAGAGGTTCAAATCATAGAAAGTGAGAGTGTCAGTCCTCTTTTACTTAAGTCGGCATTGTGC
Source organism: Schistocerca piceifrons (assembly GCF_021461385.2). NCBI lineage: Eukaryota > Metazoa > Arthropoda > Insecta > Orthoptera > Acrididae > Schistocerca > Schistocerca piceifrons. Next base: position 69,883 of record NW_025729059.1, read on the forward strand.
TTTTTGTATTAAATTCGGATGCAATTTCTGTGTTTCATCGTCAACAAGAAGGTGCAAGGTATACAGTAACCCTGAAGTGAAGCATCGGAATCTAAAACTGGACTCAAAGGAGAGGTTCAAATCATTGAATGTTAGAGTGTCAGTCCTCTTGTACTTATGTTGGCATTGTGCCTTTTGAATTAAATTCCGATGCAATTTGTGTGTTTCATCGTCAATAAGAATGTGCTAGGTATACGATAAACCTGAAGTGACGCATCGGAATGTAAAACTTGACTCGCAGGAGAAGTTCAAATCACAGAAAGTGAGAGTGTCAGTCCTCTTTTACTTAAGTCGGCATTGTGCTTTTTGTATTAAATTCGGATGCAATTTCAGTGTTTCATCGTCAACAAGAAGGTGCAAGGTAAACGGTAAACCAGAAGTGACGCATCGGAATCTAAAACTGGACTCACAGCAGAAGTTCAAATCATAGAAAGTGAGAGTGTCAGTCCTCTTGTACTTAAGTCGGCATTGTGCTTTTTGTATTAAATTCGGATGCAATTTCTGTGTTTCATTGTCAATAAGAAGGTGCAAGGTATACGGGAAACCTGAAGTGAAGCATCGGAATCTAAAACTGGACTCATAGCAGAAGTTCAAATCATTGAAAGTGAGAGTGTCAGTCCTCTTGTACTTAAGCCGGCATTGAGCCTTTTTAATTTAATTCCGATGCAATTTCTGTGTTTCATCGTCAATAAGAAGGTGTAACGTATACAGTAAACCTGAAGTGAAGCATCGGAATCTAGAACTGGACGCACAGGAAAGGTTCAAATCACAGAAAGTGAGAGTGTCAGTCCTCTTTGACTTAAGTCGGCATTGTGCCTTTTGTATTAAATTCGGATGCAATTTCTGTGTTTCATCGTCTATAAGAAGGTCCAAGGCATACAGTAAACCTGAATTGAAGCATCGGAATCTAAAACTGGACTCACAGGAGAGGTTCAAATCATAGAAAGTGAGAGTGTCAGTCCTCTTTTACTTAAGTCGCCATTGTGCCTTCTGTATTAAATTCGAATGCAATTTCTGTGTTTCATCGTCAATAGGAAGGTGCAAGGTATACAGTAAACCTGAAGTGAAGCATCGAAATCTAAAACTGGACTCAAAGGAGAGGTTCAAATCATAGAAAGTTTTAGTGTCAGTCCACTTGTACTTATGTCGGCATTGTGCCTTTTGTATTAAATTCCGATGCAATTTCTGTGTTTCATCGTCAATAAGAAGGTGCAAGGTATACGGTAAACCTGAAGTGACGCATCGGAATCTAAAACTGGACTCACGGGAGAAGATCAAATCATAGAAAGTGAGAGTGTCAGTCTTCTTTTACTTAAGTCAGCATTGTGCTTTTTGTATTAAATTCGGATGCAATTTCTGTGTTTCATCGTCAATAAGAAGGTGCAAGGTATACAGTAAACCTGAAGTGAAGCATCGGAATCTAAAACTGCACTCAAAGGAGAGGTTCATATCATAGAAAGTTAGAGTGTCTGTCCTCTTTTACTTAAGTCGGCATTGTGCCTTTTGAATATAAATCCGATGCAATTTTTGTGTTTCATTGTCAATAAAACGGTGCAAGGTATACAGTGAACCTAAAGTGAAGCATCGGAATCTAAAACTGGACTCACAGGAGAGATTCAAATCATAGAAAGTTAGAGTGTCTGCTCTCTTGTACTTCAGTCGGCATTGTGCCTTTTGTATTAAATTCGGATGCAAACTCTGTGTTTCATCGTCAATAAGAAGGTCCAAGGAATACAGTTAACCTAAGGTGAAGCATCGGAATCTAAAACTGGACTCACAGGAGAGGCTCAAATCACAGAAAGTGAGAGTGTCAGTCCTCTTTTACTTAAGTCGGCATTGTGCCTTTTGTATTAAATTCGGATGCAATTTCTGTGTTTCATCGTCAATAAGAAGGTCCAAGGGATACAGTAAACCTGATGTGAAGCATCGGAATCTAAAACTGGACTCACAGGAGAGGTTCAAATCATAGAAAGTTAGTGTGTCTGCTCTCTTCTACTTCAGTCGGCATTGTGCCTTTTGTATTAAATTCGGATGCAAACTCTGTGTTTCATCGTCAATAAGAAGGTCCAAGGGATACAGTAAACCTGAAGAGATGCATCGGAATCTAAAACTGGACTCACAGGAGAGGTTCTAATCATAGAAAGTGAGAGTGTCAGTCCTCTTTAACTTAAGTCGGCATTGTGCATTTTGTATTAAATTCGGATGCAATTTCTGTGTTTCATCGTCAATAAGAAGGTGCAAGGTATACAGTAAACCTGAAGCGAAGCATCGGAATCTAAAACTGGACTCACAGGAGAGGTTCAAATCATAGATAGTGAGAGTCTCAGTCCTCTTGCAGTTACGTCGGCATTGTGCCTTTGTATTAAATTTGGTGCAATATCAGTGTTTCATCATCAATTACAAGGTCCGAGGGATACAGTAAACCTGAAGTGAAGCATCAGAATCTAAAACTGGAATCACAGGAGAGGTTCAAATCATAGTTAGTTAGAGTGTCAGTCCTCTTGTACTTAAATCGGCATTGTGCCATTTGAATTTAACTCCGATGCAATTTCTATGTTTCATCGTCAATAAGAAGGTGCAAGGTATACAGTAAAATTGAAGTGAAGCATCGGATTCTAAAACTGGACTCACAGGAGAGGTTCAAATCATTGAAAGAGAGAGTGTCAGTCCTCTTTAATTAAGTCGGCATTGTGCCTTTTGTATTAAATTCGGATGCAATTTCTGTATTTCATCGTCAATAAGAAAGTCCAAGGGATACAGTAAACCTGAAGTGAAGCATCGGAATCTAAAACTGGACTCAAAGGAGAGGTTCAAATCATTGAAAGTCAGAGTGTCAGTCCTCTTGTACTTATGTTGGCATTGTGCCTTTTGTATTAAATTCCGATGCAATTTCTGTGTTTCATCGTCAATAAGAATGTGCAAGGTATACGATAAACCTGAAGTGACGCATCGGAATGTAAAACTTGACTCACAGGAGAAGTTCAAATCACAGAAAGTGAGAGTGTCAGTCCTCTTTTACTTAAGTCGGCATTGTGCTTTTTGTATTAAATTCGGATGATATTTCTGTGTTTCATCGTCAATAAGAAGGTGCAAGGCATACGGTAAACCTGAAGTGACGCAACGGAATCTAAAACTGGACTCACAGCAGAAGTTCTAATCATAGAAAGTGAGAGTGTCAGTCCTCTTGTACTTAAGCCGGCATTGTGCCTTTTGAATATAATTCCGATGCATTTTCTGTGTTTCATCGTCAATAAGAAGGTGTAAGGTATACAGTAAACCTGAAGTGAAGCATCGGAACCTAAAACTTTACTCACAGGAGAGATTCAAATCATAGAAATTTAGGGTGTCTGCCCTCTTGTACTTCAGTCGGCATTGTGCCTTTTGTATTAAATTCGGATGCAAACTCTGTGTTTCATCGTCAATAAGAAGGTCCATGGGATACAGTAAACCTGAAGTGATGCATCGGAATCTAAAACTGGACTTACAGGAGAGGTTCAAATCATAGAAAGTGAGAGTGTCAGTCCTCTTTTACTGAAGTCGGCATTGTGCCTTTTGTATTATATTCAGATTCATTTTCTGTGTTTCATCGTCAATAAGAAGGTGCAAGGTATACAGTAAACGTGAAGTGAAGAATAGGAATCTAAAACTTGACTCACAGGAGAGGTTGAAATCTTAGAAAGTGAGAGTGTCAGTCCTCTTGTAGTTAAGTCGGCATTTTGCCTTTTGTATTAAATTCGGTGCAATTTCTGTGTTTCATCGTCAATTAGAAGATCCAAGGGATACAGTATACCTGAAGAGAAGCATCGGAATCTAAAACTGGACTCACAGGAGAGGTTCAAATCATAGATAGTTAGAATGTCAGTCCTCTTGTACTTAAGTCGGCATTGTGCCTTTTGAATTTAATTCCGATGAATTTCTATGTTTCATCGTCAATAAGAAGGTGCAAGGTATACTGTAAACCAGACGTGAAGCATCGTATTCTAAAACTGGACTCACAGGAGAGGTTCAAATCATTGAAAGAGAGAGTGTCAGTCCTCTTTAATTAAGTCGGCATTGTGCCTTTTGTATTATAATTGGATGCAATTTCTGTATTTCATCGTCAATATGAAGGTGCAAGGTATACAGTAAACCTGAAGTGAATCATCGGAATCTAAAACTGGACTCAAAGGAGAGGTTCAAATCATAGAAAGTTAGAGTGTCAGTCCTCTTGTACTATGTCGGCATTGTGCCTTTTGTATTAAATTCCGATGCAATTTCTGTGTTTCATCGTCAATAAGAAGGTGCAAGGTATGCGGTAAAACTGAAGTGACGCATCGGAATCTAAAAGTGGACTCACAGGAGAAATTCAAATCATAGAAAGTGAGAGTGTCAGTCCCATTTTACTTAAGTCGGCATTGTGCTTTTTGTATTAAATTCGGATGCAATTTCTCTGTTTCATCGTCAATAAGAAGGTGCAAGGTATACGGTAAACCTGAAGTGACGCATCGGAATCTAAAACTGGACTCACAGCAGAAGTTCTAATCATAGAAAGTGAGAGTGTCAGTCCTCTTGTACTTAAGCCGGCATTGTGCCTTTTGAATATAATTCCGATGCAATTTCTGTGTTTCATCTTCAATAAGAAGGTGTAAGGGATACAGTAAACCTGAAGCATCGGATTCTAAAACTGGACTCACAGGAGAGGTTTAAATCATAGAAAGAGAGAGTGTAAGTCCTGTTTAATTAAGTCGGCATTGTGCCTTTTGTATTAAATTCGGATGCAATATCTGTATTTCATCGTCAATAAGAAGGTCCAAGGAATACAGTAAACCTGAAGTGAAGCATCGGAAACTGGAACTGAACTGAAGGGAGAAGATCAAATCATAGAAAGTGAGAGTGTCAGTCCTCTTTTACTTAAGTCAGCATTGTGCTTTTTGTATTAAATTCGGATGCAATTTCTGTGTTTCATCGCCAATAAGAAGGTCCAAGGGATACAGTAAACCTGATGTGAAGCATCGGAATCTAAAACTGGACTCACAGGAGAGGTTCAAATCATAGGAAGTTAGAGTGTCTGCTCTCTTGTACTTCAGTCGGAATTGTGCCTATTGTATTAAATTCGGATGCAAACTCTGTGTTTTATCGTCAATAAGAAGGTCCAAGGGATACAGTAAACCTGAAGAGATGCATCGGAATCTAAAACTGGACTCACAGGAGAGGTTCAAATCATAGAAAGTGAGAGTGTCAGTCCTCTTGTACTTAAATCGGCATTGTGCCTTTTGAATTTAACTCCGATGCAATTTCTATGTTTTATCGTCAATAAGAAGGTGCAAGGTATACAGTAAAATTGAAGTGAAGCATCGGATTCTAAAACTGGACTCACAGGAGAGGTTCAAATCATTGAAAGAGAGAGTGTCAGTCCTCTTTAATTAAGTCGGCATTGTGCCTTTTGTATTAAATTCGGATGCAATTTCTGTACTTCATCGTCAATAAGAAAGTCCAAGGGATACAGTAAACCTGAAGTGAAGCATCGGAACCTAAAACTGGACTCACAGCAGAAGTTCAAATCATAGAAAGTGAGAGTGTCAGTCCTCTTGTTCTTAAGCCGGCATGTGCCTTTTAAATTTAATTCCGATGCAATTTCTGTGTTTCGTCGTCAATAAGAAGGTGTAACGTATACTGTAAACCTGAAGTGAAGCATCGGAATCTAAAACTGGACTCACAGGAGAGGTTCAAATCACAGAAAGTGAGAGTGTCAGTCCTCTTTTATTTAAGTCGGCATTGTGCCTTTTGTATTAAATTCGGATGCAATTTCTGTGTTTCATCATCAATAGGAAGGTGCAAGGTATACAGTAAACCTGAAATGAAGCATCGGAATCTGAAACTGGACTAAAAGGAGAGGTTCAAATCATAGAAAGTTATAGTGTCGGTCCACTTGTACTTATGTCGGCATTGTGCCTTTTGTATTAAATTCGGATGCAAACTCTGTGTTCCATCGTCAATAAGAAGGTCCAAGGGATACAGTAAACGTGAAGTGAAGCATCGGAATCTAAAACTGAACTCACAGGAGAGATTCAAATCATAGAAAGTGAGAGTGTCAGTCCTCTTGTTCTTAAGCCGGCATGTGCCTTTTAAATTTAATTCCGATGCAATTTCTGTGTTTCGTCGTCAATAAGAAGGTGTAACGTATACTGTAAACCTGAAGTGAAGCATCGGAATCTAAAACTGGACTCACAGGAGAGGTTCAAATCATAGAAAGTGAGAGTCTCAGTCCTCTTGCAGTTACGTCGGCATTGTGCCTTTGTATTAAATTTGGTGCAATATCAGTGTTTCATCATCAATTACAAGGTCCGAGGAATACAGTAAACCTGAAGTGAAGCATCGGAATCTAAAACTGGACTCACAGGAGAGGTTCATATCATAGTTAGTTAGAGTGTCAGTCCTCTTGTACTTAAATCGGCATTGTGCCATTTGAATTTAACTCCGATGCAATTTCTATGTTTTATCGTCAATAAGAAGGTGCAAGGTATACAGTAAAATTGAAGTGAAGCATCGGATTCCAAAACTGGACTCACAGGAGAGGTTCAAATCATTGAAAGAGAGAGTGTCAGTCCTCTTTAATTAAGTCGGCATTGTGCCTTTTGTATTAAATTCGGATGCAATTTCTGTATTTCATCGTCAATAAGAAAGTCCAAGGGGTACAGTAAACCTGAAGTGAAGCATCGGAATCTAAAACTGGACTCAAAGGAGAGGTTCAAATCATTGAAAGTTAGAGTGTCAGTCCTCTTGTACTTATGTTGGCATTGTGCCTTTTGTATTAAATTCCGATGCAATTTCTGTGTTTCATCGTCAATAAGAAGGTGCAAGGTATACGGTAAACCTGAAGTGACGCATCGGAATCTAAAACTGGACTCACAGCAGAAGTTCTAATCATAGAAAGTGAGAGTGTCAGTCCTCTTGTACTTAAGCCGGCATTGTGCCTTTTGAATATAATTCCGATGCATTTTCTGTGTTTCATCGTCAATAAGAAGGTGTAAGGTATACAGTAAACCTGAAGTGAAGCATCGGAACCTAAAACTGGACTCACAGGAGAGGTTCAAATCATAGAAATTTAGGGTGTCTGCCCTCTTGCACTTCAGTCGGCATTGTGCCTTTTGTATTAAATTCGGATGCAAACTCTGTGTTTCATCGTCAATAAGAAGGTCCATGGGATACAGTAAACCTGAAGTGATGCATCGGAATCTAAAACTGGACTTAGGAGAGGAGAGGTTCAAATCACAGAAAGTGAGAGTGTCAGTCCTCTTTTACTTAAGTCGGCATTGTGCCTTTTGAATATAAATCCGATGCAATTTTTGTGTTTCATTGTCAATAAAACGGTGCAAGGTATACAGTGAACCTAAAGTGAAGCATCGGAATCTAAAACTGGACTCACAGGAGAGATTCAAATCATAGAAAGTTAGAGTGTCTGCTCTCTTGTACTTCAGTCGGCATTGTGCCTTTTGTATTAAATTCGGATGCAAACTCTGTGTTTCATCGTCAATAAGAAGGTCCAAGGAATACAGTTAACCTAAGGTGAAGCATCGGAATCTAAAACTGGACTCACAGGAGAGGCTCAAATCACAGAAAGTGAGAGTGTCAGTCCTCTTTTACTTAAGTCGGCATTGTGCCTTTTGTATTAAATTCGGATGCAATTTCTGTGTTTCATCGTCAATAAGAAGGTCCAAGGGATACAGTAAACCTGATGTGAAGCATCGGAATCTAAAACTGGACTCACAGGAGAGGTTCAAATCATAGAAAGTTAGTGTGTCTGCTCTCTTCTACTTCAGTCGGCATTGTGCCTTTTGTATTAAATTCGGATGCAAACTCTGTGTTTCATCGTCAATAAGAAGGTCCAAGGGATACAGTAAACCTGAAGAGATGCATCGGAATCTAAAACTGGACTCACAGGAGAGGTTCAAATCATAGAAAGTGAGAGTGTCAGTCCTCTTTAACTTAAGTCGGCATTGTGCATTTTGTATTAAATTCGGATGCAATTTCTGTGTTTCATCGTCAATAAGAAGGTGCAAGGTATACAGTAAACCTGAAGCGAAGCATCGGAATCTAAAACTGGACTCACAGGAGAGGTTCAAATCATAGATAGTGAGAGTCTCAGTCCTCTTGCAGTTACGTCGGCATTGTGCCTTTGTATTAAATTTGGTGCAATATCAGTGTTTCATCATCAATTACAAGGTCCGAGGGATACAGTAAACCTGAAGTGAAGCATCAGAATCTAAAACTGGACTCACAGGAGAGGTTCAAATCATAGTTAGTTAGAGTGTCAGTCCTCTTGTACTTAAATCGGCATTGTGCCATTTGAATTTAACTCCGATGCAATTTCTATGTTTCATCGTCAATAAGAAGGTGCAAGGTATACAGTAAAATTGAAGTGAAGCATCGGATTCTAAAACTGGACTCACAGGAGAGGTTCAAATCATTGAAAGAGAGAGTGTCAGTCCTCTTTAATTAAGTCGGCATTGTGCCTTTTGTATTAAATTCGGATGCAATTTCTGTATTTCATCGTCAATAAGAAAGTCCAAGGGATACAGTAAACCTGAAGTGAAGCATCGGAATCTAAAACTGGACTCACAGGAGAGGTTCAAATCATAGAAAGTTAGTGTGTCTGCTCTCTTCTACTTCAGTCGGCATTGTGCCTTTTGTATTAAATTCGGATGCAAACTCTGTGTTTCATCGTCAATAAGAAGGTCCAAGGGATACAGTAAACCTGAAGAGATGCATCGGAATCTAAAACTGGACTCACAGGAGAGGTTCAAATCATAGAAAGTGAGAGTGTCAGTCCTCTTTAATTAAGTCGGCATTGTGCCTTTTGTATTAAATTCGGATGCAATTTCTGTAATTCATCGTCAATAAGAAAGTCCAAGGGATACAGTAAACCTGAAGTGAAGCATCGGAATCTAAAACTGGACTCAAAGGAGAGGTTCAAATCATAGAAAGTGAGAGTGTCAGTCCTCTTGTACTTAAGCCGGCATTGTGCCTTTTGAATATAATTCCGATGCATTTTCTGTGTTTCATCGTCAATAAGAAGGTGTAAGGTATACAGTAAACCTGAAGTGAAGCATCGGAACCTAAAACTTTACTCACAGGAGAGGTTCAAATCATAGAAATTTAGGGTGTCTGCCCTCTTGTACTTCAGTCGGCATTGTGCCTTTTGTATTAAATTCGGATGCAAACTCTGTGTTTCATCGTCAATAAGAAGGTCCATGGGATACAGTAAACCTGAAGTGATGCATCGGAATCTAAAACTGGACTTACAGGAGAGGTTCAAATCATAGAAAGTGAGAGTGTCAGTCCTCTTTTACTGAAGTCGGCATTGTGCCTTTTGTATTATATTCGGATGCATTTTCTGTGTTTCATCGTCAATAAGAAGGTGCAAGGTATACAGTAAACGTGAAGTGAAGAATAGGAATCTAAAACTTGACTCACAGGAGAGGTTGAAATCTTAGAAAGTGAGAGTGTCAGTCCTCTTGTAGTTAAGTCGGCATTTTGCCTTTTGTATTAAATTCGGTGCAATTTCTGTGTTTCATCGTCAATTAGAAGGTCCAAGGGATACAGTATACCTGAAGAGAAGCATCGGAATCTAAAACTGGACTCACAGGAGAGGTTCAAATCATAGATAGTTAGAATGTCAGTCCTCTTGTACTTAAGTCGGCATTGTGCCTTTTGAATTTAATTCCGATGAATTTCTATGTTTCATCGTCAATAAGAAGGTGCAAGGTATACTGTAAACCAGACGTGAAGCATCGTATTCTAAAACTGGACTCACAGGAGAGGTTCAAATCATTGAAAGAGAGAGTGTCAGTCCTCTTTAATTAAGTCGGCATTGTGCCTTTTGTATTATAATTGGATGCAATTTCTGTATTTCATCGTCAATATGAAGGTGCAAGGTATACAGTAAACCTGAAGTGAATCATCGGAATCTAAAACTGGACTCAAAGGAGAGGTTCAAATCATAGAAAGTTAGAGTGTCAGTCCTCTTGTACTATGTCGGCATTGTGCCTTTTGTATTAAATTCCGATGCAATTTCTGTGTTTCATCGTCAATAAGAAGGTGCAAGGTATGCGGTAAAACTGAAGTGACGCATCGGAATCTAAAAGTGGACTCACAGGAGAAATTCAAATCATAGATAGTGAGAGTGTCAGTCCCATTTTACTTAAGTCGGCATTGTGCTTTTTGTATTAAATTCGGATGCAATTTCTCTGTTTCATCGTCAATAAGAAGGTGCAAGGTATACGGTAAACCTGAAGTGACGCATCGGAATCTAAAACTGGACTCACAGCAGAAGTTCTAATCATAGAAAGTGAGAGTGTCAGTCCTCTTGTACTTAAGCCGGCATTGTGCCTTTTGAATATAATTCCGATGCAATTTCTGTGTTTCATCTTCAATAAAAAGGTGTAAGGGATACAGTAAACCTGAAGCATCGGATTCTAAAACTGGACTCACAGGAGAGGTTTAAATCATAGAAAGAGAGAGTGTAAGTCCTGTTTAATTAAGTCGGCATTGTGCCTTTTGTATTAAATTCGGATGCAATATCTGTATTTCATCGTCAATAAGAAGGTCCAAGGAATACAGTAAACCTGAAGTGAAGCATCGGAAACTGAAACTGAACTGAAGGGAGAAGATCAAATCATAGAAAGTGAGAGTGTCAGTCCTCTTTTACTTAAGTCAGCATTGTGCTTTTTGTATTAAATTCGGATGCAATTTCTGTGTTTCATCGCCAATAAGAAGGTCCAAGGGATACAGTAAACCTGATGTGAAGCATCGGAATCTAAAACTGGACTCACAGGAGAGGTTCAAATCATAGAAAGTTAGAGTGTCTGCTCTCTTGTACTTCAGTCGGAATTGTGCCTATTGTATTAAATTCGGATGCAAACTCTGTGTTTTATCGTCAATAAGAAGGTCCAAGGGATACAGTAAACCTGAAGAGATGCATCGGAATCTAAAACTGGGCTCACAGGAGAGGTTCAAATCATAGAAAGTGAGAGTGTCAGTCCTCTTGTACTTAAATCGGCATTGTGCCTTTTGAATTTAACTCCGATGCAATTTCTATGTTTTATCGTCAATAAGAAGGTGCAAGGTATACAGTAAAATTGAAGTGAAGCATCGGATTCTAAAACTGGACTCACAGGAGAGGTTCAAATCATTGAAAGAGAGAGTGTCAGTCCTCTTTAATTAAGTCGGCATTGTGCCTTTTGTATTAAATTCGGATGCAATTTCTGTACTTCATCGTCAATAAGAAAGTCCAAGGGATACAGTAAACCTGAAGTGAAGCATCGGAACCTAAAACTGGACTCACAGCAGAAGTTCAAATCATAGAAAGCTAGAGTGTCAGTCCTCTTGTTCTTAAGCCGGCATGTGCCTTTTAAATTTAATTCCGATGCAATTTCTGTGTTTCGTCGTCAATCAGAAGGTGTAACGTATACTGTAAACCTGAAGTGAAGCATCGGAATCTAAAACTGGACTCACAGGAGAGGTTCAAATCACAGAAAGTGAGAGTGTCAGTCCTCTTTTATTTAAGTCGGCATTGTGCCTTTTGTATTAAATTCGGATGCAATTTCTGTGTTTCATCATCAATAGGAAGGTGCAAGGTATACAGTAAACCTGAAATGAAGCATCGGAATCTGAAACTGGACTAAAAGGAGAGGTTCAAATCATAGAAAGTTATAGTGTCGGTCCACTTGTACTTATGTCGGCATTGTGCCTTTTGTATTAAATTCGGATGCAAACTCTGTGTTCCATCGTCAATAAGAAGGTCCAAGGGATACAGTAAACGTGAAGTGAAGCATCGGAATCTAAAACTGAACTCACAGGAGAGATTCAAATCATAGAAAGTGAGAGTGTCAGTCCTCATGTTCTTAAGCCGGCATGTGCCTTTTAAATTTAATTCCGATGCAATTTCTGTGTTTCGTCGTCAATAAGAAGGTGTAACGTATACTGTAAACCTGAAGTGAAGCATCGGAATCTAAAACTGGACTCACAGGAGAGGTTCAAATCATAGAAAGTGAGAGTCTCAGTCCTCTTGCAGTTACGTCGGCATTGTGCCTTTGTATTAAATTTGGTGCAATATCAGTGTTTCATCATCAATTACAAGGTCCGAGGAATACAGTAAACCTGAAGTGAAGCATCGGAATCTAAAACTGGACTCACAGGAGAGGTTCATATCATAGTTAGTTAGAGTGTCAGTCCTCTTGTACTTAAATCGGCATTGTGCCATTTGAATTTAACTCAGATGCAATTTCTATGTTTTATCGTCAATAAGAAGGTGCAAGGTATACAGTAAAATTGAAGTGAAGCATCGGATTCCAAAACTGGACTCACAGGAGAGGTTCAAATCATTGAAAGAGAGAGTGTCAGTCCTCTTTAATTAAGTCGGCATTGTGCCTTTTGTATTAAATTCGGATGCAATTTCTGTATTTCATCGTCAATAAGAAAGTCCAAGGGGTACAGTAAACCTGAAGTGAAGCATCGGAATCTAAAACTGGACTCAAAGGAGAGGTTCAAATCATTGAAAGTTAGAGTGTCAGTCCTCTTGTACTTATGTTGGCATTGTGCCTTTTGTATTAAATTCCGATGCAATTTCTGTGTTTCATCGTCAATAAGAAGGTGCAAGGTATACGGTAAACCTGAAGTGACGCATCGGAATCTAAAACTGGACTCACAGCAGAAGTTCTAATCATAGAAAGTGAGAGTGTCAGTCCTCTTGTACTTAAGCCGGCATTGTGCCTTTTGAATATAATTCCGATGCATTTTCTGTGTTTCATCGTCAATAAGAAGGTGTAAGGTATACAGTAAACCTGAAGTGAAGCATCGGAACCTAAAACTGGACTCACAGGAGAGATTCAAATCATAGAAATTTAGGGTGTCTGCCCTCTTGCACTTCAGTCGGCATTGTGCCTTTTGTATTAAATTCGGATGCAAACTCTGTGTTTCATCGTCAATAAGAAGGTCCATGGGATACAGTAAACCTGAAGTGATGCATCGGAATCTAAAACTGGACTTACAGGAGAGGTTCAAATCACAGAAAGTGAGAGTGTCAGTCCTCTTTTACTTAAGTCGGCATTGTGCCATTTGTATTAAATTCGGATGCAATTTCTGTGTTTCATCGTCAATAAGAAGGTGCAAGGTATACGGTAAACCTGAAGGGACGCATCGGAATCTAAAACTGGACTCACAGCAGAAGTTCTAATCATAGAAAGTGAGAGTGTCAGTCCTCTTGTACTTAAGCCGGCATTGTGCCTTTTGAATATAATTCCGATGCATTTTCTGTGTTTCATCGTCAATAAGAAGGTGTAAGGTATACAGTAAACCTGAAGTGAAGCATCGGAACCTAAAACTGGACTCACAGGAGAGGTTCAAATCATAGAAATTTAGGGTGTCTGCCCTCTTGTACTTCAGTCGGCATTGTGCCTTTTGTATTAAATTCGGATGCAAACTCTGTGTTTCATCGTCAATAAGAAGGTCCATGGGATACAGTAAACCTGAAGTGATGCATCGGAATCTAAAACTGGACTTACAGAAGAGGTTCAAATCATAGAAAGTGAGAGTGTCAGTCCTCTTTTACTTAAGTCGGCATTGTGCCATTTGTATTAAATTCGGATGCAATTTCTGTGTTTCATCGTCAATAAGAAGGTGCAAGGTATACGGTAAACCTGAAGTGACGCATCGGAATCTAAAACTGGACTCACAGCAGAAGTTCTAATCATAGAAAGTGAGAGTGTCAGTCCTCTTGTACTTAAGCCGGCATTGTGCCTTTTGAATATAATTACGATGCAATTTCTGTGTTTCATCTTCAGTAAGAAGGTGTAAGGGATACAGTAAACCTGAAGCATCGGATTCTAAAACTGGACTCACAGGAGAGGTTTAATTCATAGAAAGAGAGAGTGACAGTCCTGTTTAATTAAGTCGGCATTGTGCCTTTTGTATTAAATTCCGATGCAATTTCTGCGTTTCATCGTCAATAAGAAGGTGCAAGGTATACGGTAAACCTGAAGTGACGTATCAGAATCCAAAACTGGACTCACAGCAGAAGTTCAAATCATAGAAAGTGAGAGTGTCAGTCCTCTTGTACTTAAGTCGGTATTGTGCTTTTTGTATTAAATTCGGATGCAATTTCTGTGTTTCATCGTCAATAAGAAGGTGCAAGGTATACAGTAAACCTGAAGTGAAGCATCGGAATCTAGAACTGGACGCACAGGAAAGGTTCAAATCACAGATAGTGAGAGTGTCAGTCCTCTTTTACTTAAGTCGGCATTGTGCCTTTTGTATTAAATTCGGATGCCATTTCTGTGTTTCATCGTCAATAAGAAGGTCCAAGGCATACAGTAAACCGGAAGTGAAGCATCGGAATCTAAAACTGGACTCACAGGAGAGGTTCAAATCATAGAAAGTTAGAGTGTCTGCCCTCTTGTACTTCAGTCGGCATTGTACCTTTTGTATTAAATTCGGATGCAAACTGTGTTTCATCGTCAATAAGAAGGTCCAAGGGATACAGTAAACCTGAAGTGAAGCATCGGAATCTAAAACTGGACTCACAGGAGAGGTTCAAATCATAGAAAGTGAGAGTGTCAGTCCTCTTTTACTTAAGACGGCATTGTGCCTTTTGTATTAAATTCGAATGCAATTTCTGTGTTTGATCCTCAATAGGAAGGTGCAAGGTATACAGTAAACCTGAAGTGAAGCATCGAAATCTAAAACTGGACTCAAAGGAGAGGTTCAAATCATAGAAAGTTATAGTGTCAGTCCACTTGTACTTATGTCGGCATTGTGCCTTTTGAATTTAACTCCGATGCAATTTCTATGTTTTATCGTCAATAAGAAGGTGCAAGGCATACAGTAAAATTGAAGTGAAGCATCGGATTCTAAAACTGGACTCACAGGAGAGGTTCAAATCATTGAAAGAGAGAGTGTCAGTCCTCTTTAATTAAGTCGGCATTTTGCCTTTTGTATTAAATTCGGATGCAATTTCTGTACTTCATCGTCAATAAGAAAGTCCAAGGGATACAGTAAACCTGAAGTGAAGCATCGGAACCTAAAACTGGACTCACAGCAGAAGTTCAAATCATAGAAAGTGAGAGTGTCAGTCCTCTTGTTCTTAAGCCGGCATGTGCCTTTTAAATTTAATTCCGATGCAATTTCTGTGTTTCGTCGTCAATAAGAAGGTGTAACGTATACTGTAAACCTGAAGTGAAGCATCGGAATCTAAAACTGGACTCACAGGAGAGGTTCAAATCACAGAAAGTGAGAGTGTCAGTCCTCTTTTATTTAAGTCGGCATTGTGCCTTTTGTATTAAATTCGGATGCAATTTCTGTGTTTCATCATCAATAGGAAGGTGCAAGGTATACAGTAAACCTGAAATGAAGCATCGGAATCTGAAACTGGACTCAAAGGAGAGGTTCAAATCATAGAAAGTTATAGTGTCGGTCCACTTGTACCTATGTCGGCATTGTGCCTTTTGTATTAAATTCGGATGCAATTTCTGTGTTTCATCATCAATAAGAAGGTGCAAGGTGTACGGTAAACCTGAAGTGACGCATCGGAATCTAAAACTGGACTCACAGGAGAAGTTCAAATCATAGAAAGTGAGAGTGTCAGTCCTCTTTTATTTAAGTCGGCATTGTGCATTTTGTATTAAATTCGGATGCAATTTCTGTGTTTCATCGTCAATAAGAAGGTGCAAGGTATACAGAAAATCTGAAGCGAAGCATCGGAATCTAAAACTGGTCTCACAGGAGAGGTTCAAATCATAGAAAGTGAGAGTCTCAGTCCTCTTGCAGTTACGTCGGCATTGTGCCTTTGTATTAAATTTGGTGCAATATCAGTGTTTCATCATCAATTACAAGGTCCGAGGAATACAGTAAACCTGAAGTGAAGCATCGGAATCTAAAACTGGACTCACAGGAGAGGTTCAAGTCATAGTTAGTTAGAGTGTCAGTCCTCTTGTACTTAAATCGGCATTGTGCCATTTGAATTTAACTCCGATGCAATTTCTATGTTTTATCGTCAATAAGAAGGTGCAAGGTATACAGTAAAATTGAAGTGAAGCATCGGATTCTAAAACTGGACTCACAGGAGAGGTTCAAATCATTGAAAGAGAGAGTGTCAGTCCTCTTTAATTAAGTCGGCATTGTGCCTTTTGTATCAAATTCGGATGCAATTTCTGTATTTCATCGTCAATAAGAAAGTCCAAGGGGTACAGTAAACCTGAAGTGAAGCATCGGAATCTAAAACTGGACTCAAAGGAGAGGTTCAAATCATTGAAAGTTAGAGTGTCAGTCCTCTTGTACTTATGTTGGCATTGTGCCTTTTGTATTAAATTCCGATGCAATTTCTGTGTTTCATCGTCAATAAGAATGTGCAAGGTATACGATAAACCTGAAGTGACGCATCGGAATGTAAAACTTGACTCACAGGAGAAGTTCAAATCGCAGAAAGTGAGAGTGTCACTCCTCTTTTACTTAAGTCGGCATTGTGCTTTTTGTATTAAATTCGGATGCAATTTCTGTGTTTCATCGTCAATAAGAAGGTGCAAGGTATACGGTAAACCAGAAGTGACGCATCGGAATCTAAAACTGGACTCACAGCAGAAGTTCTAATCATAGAAAGTGAGAGTGTCAGTCCTCATGTACTTAAGCCGGCATTGTGCCTTTTGAATATAATTCCGATGCATTTTCTGTGTTTCATCTTCCATAAGAAGGTGTAAGGTATACAGTAAACCTGAAGTGAAGCATCGGAACCCAAAACTGGACTCACAGGAGAGGTTCAAATCATAGAAATTTAGGGTGTCTGCCCTCTTGTACTTCAGTCGGCATTGTGCCTTTTGTATTAAATTCGGATGCAAACTCTGTGTTTCATCGTCAATAAGAAGGTCCATGGGATACAGTAAACCTGAAGTGATGCATCGGAATCTAAAACTGGACTTACAGGAGAGGTTCAAATCATAGAAAGTGAGAGTGTCAGTCCTCTTTTACTTAAGTCGGCATTGTGCCATTTGTATTAAATTCGGATGCAATTTCTGTGTTTCATCGTCAATAAGAAGGTGCAAGGTATACGGTAAACCAGAAGTGACGCATCGGAATCTAAAACTGGACTCACAGCAGAAGTTCTAATCATAGAATGTGAGAGTGTCAGTCCTCTTGTACTTAAGCCGGCATTGTGCCTTTTGAATATAATTCCGATGCAATTTCTGTGTTTCATCTTCAATAAGAAGGTGTAAGGGATACAGTAAACCTGAAGCATCGGATTCTAAAACTGGACTCACAGGAGAGGTTTAATTCATAGAAAGAGAGAGTGACAGTCCTGTTTAATTAAGTCGGCATTGTGCCTTTTGTATTAAATTCCGATGCAATTTCTGTGTTTCATCGTCAATAAGAAGGTGCAAGGTATACGGTAAACCTGAAGTGACGTATTAGAATCCAAAACTGGACTCACAGCAGAAGTTCAAATCATAGAAAGTGAGAGTGTCAGTCCTCTTGTACTTAAGTCGGTATTGAGCCTTTTTAATTTAATTCCCATGCAATTTCTGTGTTTCATCGTCAATAAGAAGGTGTAACGTATACAGTAAACCTGAAGTGAAGCATCGGAATCTAGAACCGGACGCACAGGAAAGGTTCAAATCACAGAAAGTGAGAGTGTCAGTCCTCTTTTACTTAAGTCGGCATTGTGCCTTTTGTATTAAATTCGGATGCCATTTCTGTGTTTCATCGTCAATAAGAAGGTCCAAGGCATACAGTAAACCGGAAGTGAAGCATCGGAATCTAAAACTGGACTCACAGGAGAGGTTCAAATCATAGAAAGTTAGAGTGTCTGCCCTCTTGTACTTCAGTCGGCATTGTACCTTTTGTATTAAATTCGGATGCAAACTGTGTTTCATCGTCAATAAGAAGGTCCAAGGGATACAGTAAACCTGAAGTGAAGCATCGGAATCTAAAACTGGACTCACAGGAGAGGTTCAAATCGTAGAAAGTGAGAGTGTCAGTCCTCTTTTACTTAAGACGGCATTGTGCCTTTTGTATTAAATTCGAATGCAATTTCTGTGCTTCATCGTCAATAGGAAGGTGCAAGGTATACAGTAAACCTGAAGTGAAGCATCGAAATCTAAAACTGGACTCAAAGGAGAGGTTCAAATCATAGAAAGTTATAGTGTCAGTCCACTTGTACTTATGTCGGCATTGTGCCTTTTAAATTTAACTCCGATGCAATTTCTATGTTTTATCGTCAATAAGAAGGTGCAAGGTATACAGTAAAATTGAAGTGAAGCATCGGATTCTAAAACTGGACTCACAGGAGAGGTTCAAATCATTGAAAGAGAGAGTGTCAGTCCTCTTTAATTAAGTCGGCATTGTGCCTTTTGTATTAAATTCGGATGCAATTTCTGTATTTCATCGTCAATAAGAAAGTCCCAGGGATACAGTAACCCTGAAGTGAAGCATCGGAATCTAAAACTGGACTCAAAGGAGAGGTTCAAATCATTGAATGTTAGAGTGTCAGTCCTCTTGTACTTATGTTGGCATTTTGCCTTTTGAATTAAATTCCGATGCAATTTCTGTGTTTCATCGTCAATAAGAATGTGCAAGGTATACGATAAACCTTAAGTGACGCATCGGAATGTAAAACTTGACTCACAGGTGAAGTTCAAATCACAGAAAGTGAGAGTGTCAGTCCTCTTTTACTTAAGTCGGCATTGTGCTTTTTGTATTAAATTCGGATGCAATTTCAGTGTTTCATCGTCAACAAGAAGGTGCAAGGTATACGGTAAACCAGAAGTGACGAATCGGAATCTAAAACTGGACTCACAGCAGAAGTTCAAATCATAGAAAGTGAGAGTGTCAGTCCTCTTGTACTTAAGTCGGCATTGTGCTTTTTGTATTAAATTCGGATGCAATTTCTGTGTTTCATCGTCAATAAGAAGGTGCAAGGTATACGGGAAACCTGAAGTGAAGCATCGGAATCTATAACTGGCCTAATAGCAGAAGTTCAAATCATTGAAAGTGAGAGTGTCAGTCCTCTTGTACTTAAGCCGGCATTGAGCCTTTTTAATTTAATTCCGATGCAATTTCTGTGTTTCATCGTCAATAAGAAGGTGTAACGTATACAGTAAACCTGAAGTGAAGCACCGGAATCTAGAACTGGACGCACAGGAAAGGTTCAAATCACAGAAAGTGAGAGTGTCAGTCCTCTTTTACTTAAGTCGGCATTGTGCCCTTTGTATTAAATTCGGATGCAATTTCTGTGTTTCATCGTCTATAAGAAGGTCCAAGGCATACAGTAAACCTGAAGTGAAGCATCGGAATCTAAAACTGGACTCACAGGAGAGGTTCAAATCATAGAAAGTGAGAGTGTCAGTCCTCTTTTACTTAAGTCGGCATTGTGCCTTTTGTATTAAATTCGAATGCAATTTCTGTGTTTCATCGTCAATAGGAAGGTGCAAGGTATACAGTAAACCTGAAGTGAAGCATCGAAATCTAAAACTGGACTCAAAGGAGAGGTTCAAATCATAGAAAGTTTTAGTGTCAGTCCACTTGTACTTATGTCGGCATTGTGCCTTTTGTATTAAATTCCGATGCAATTTCTGTGTTTCATCGTCAATAAGAAGGTGCAAGGTATACGGTAAACCTGAAGTGACGCATCGGAATCTAAAACTGGACTCACGGGAGAAGATCAAATCATAGAAAGTGAGAGTGTCAGTCCTCTTTTACTTAAGTCAGCATTGTGCTTTTTGTATTAAATTCGGATGCAATTTCTGTGCTTCATCGTCAATAAGAAGGTGCAAGGTAAACAGTAAACCTGAAGTGAAGCATCGGAATCTAAAACTGCACTCAAAGGAGAGGTTCATATCATAGAAAGTTAGAGTGTCTGTCCTCTTGTACTTAAGTCGGCATTGTGCCTTTTGAATATAAATCCGATGCAATTTTTGTGTTTCATTGTCAATAAAACGGTGCAAGGTATACAGTGAACCTGAAGTGAAGCATCGGAATCTAAAACGGGACTCACAGGAGAGATTCAAATCATAGAAAGTTAGAGTGTCTGCTCTCTTGTACTTCAGTCGGCATTGTGCCTTTTGTATTAAATTCGGATGCAAACTCTGTGTTTCATCGTCAATAAGAAGGTCCAAGGGATACAGTTAACCTAAGGTGAAGCATCGGAATCTAAAACTGGACTCACAGGAGAGGCTCAAATCACAGAAAGTGAGAGTGTCAGTCCTCTTTTACTTAAGTCGGCATTGTGCCTTTTGTATTAAATTCGGATGCAATTTCTGTGTTTCATCGTCAATAAGAAGGTCAAAGGGATACAGTAAACCTGATGTGAAGCATCGAAATCTAAAACTGGACTCACAGGAGAGGTTCAAATCATAGAAAGTTAGAGTGTCTGCTCTCTTGTACTTCAGTCGGCATTGTGCCTTTTGTATTAAATTCGGATGCAAACTCTGTGTTTCATCGTCAATAAGAAGGTCCAAGGGATACAGTAAACCTGAAGAGATGCATCGGAATCTAAAACTGGACTCACAGGAAAGGTTCAAATCATAGAAAGTGAGAGTGTCAGTTCTCTTTTAATTAAGTCGGCATTGTGCATTTTGTATTAAATTCGGATGCAATTTCTGTGTTTCATCGTCAATAAGAAGGTGCAAGGTATACAGTAAACCTGAAGCGAAGCATCGGAATCTAAAACTGGACTCACAGGAGAGGTTCAAATCATAGAAAGTGAGAGTCTCAGTCCTCTTGCAGTTACGTCGGCATTGTGCCTTTGTATTAAATTTGGTGCAATATCAGTGTTTCATCATCAATTACAAGGTCCGAGAAATACAGTAAACCTGAAGTGAAGCATCGGAATCTAAAACTGGACTCACAGGAGAGGTTCAAATCATAGTTAGTTAGAGTGTCAGTCCTCTTGTACTTAAATCGGCATTGTGCCATTTGAATTTAACTCCGATGCAATTTCTATGTTTTATCGTCAATAAGAAGGTGCAAGGTATACAGTAAAATTGAAGTGAAGCATCGGATTCTAAAACTGGACTCACAGGAGAGGTTCAAATCATTGAAAGAGAGAGTGTCAGTCCTCTTTAATTAAGTCGGTATTGTGCCTTTTGTATTAAATTCGGATGCAATTTCTGTATTTCATCGTCAATAAGAAAGTCCAAGGGATACAGTAAACCTGAAGTGAAGCATCCGAATCTAAAACTGGACTCAAAGGAGAGGTTCAAATAATTGAAAGTTAGAGTGTCAGTCCTCTTGTACTTATGTTGGCATTGTGCCTTTTGTATTAAATTCCGATGCAATTTCTGTGTTTCATCGTCAATAAGAATGTGCAACGTATACGATAAACCTGAAGTGACGCATCGGAATGTAAAACTTGACTCACAGGAGAAGTTCAAATCACAGAAAGTGAGAGTGTCAGTCCTCTTTTACTTATGTCGGCATTGTGCTTTTTGTATTAAATTCGGATGCAATTTCTGTGTTTCATCGTCAATAAGAAGGTGCAAGGTATACGGTAAACCTGAAGTGACGCAACGGAATCTAAAACTGGACTCACAGCAGAAGTTCTAATCATAGAAAGTGAGAGTGTCAGTCCTCTTGTACTTAAGCCGGCATTGTGCCTTTTGAATATAATTCCGATGCATTTTCTGTGTTTCATCGTCAATAAGAAGGTGTAAGGTATACAGTAAACCTGAAGTGAAGAATAGGAATCTAAAACGTGACTCACAGGAGAGGTTGAAATCTTAGAAAGTGAGAGTGTCAGTCCTCTTTAATTAAGTCGGCATTGTGTATTATGTATTATAATTGGATGCAATTTCTGTATTTCATCGTCAATATGAAGGTGCAAGGTATACAGTAAACCTGAAGTGAATCATCGGAATCTAAAACTGGACTCAAAGGAGAGGTTCAAATCATAGAAAGTTAGAGTATCATTCCTCTTGTACTATGTCGGCATTGTGCCTTTTGTATTAAATTCCGATGCAATTTCTGTGTTTCATCGTCAATAAGAAGGTGCAAGGTATGCGGTAAAACTGAAGTGAGGCATCGGAATCTAAAAGTGGACTCACAGGAGAAGTTCAAATCATAGAAAGTGAGAGTGTCAGTCCTATTTTACTTAAGTCGGCATTGTGCTTTTTGTATTAAATTCGGATGCAATTTCTCTGTTTCATCGTCAATAAGAAGGTGCAAGGTATACGGTAAACCTGAAGTGACGCATCGGAATCTAAAACTGGACTCACAGCAGAAATTCTAATCATAGAAAGTGAGAGTGTCAGTCCTCTTGTACTTAAGCCGGCATTGTGCCTTTTGAATATAATTCCGATGCAATTTCTGTGTTTCATCTTCAATAAGAAGGTGTAAGGGATACAGTAAACCTGAAGCATCGGATTCTAAAACTGGACTCACAGGAGAGGTTTAAATCATAGAAAGAGAGAGTGTCAGTCCTGTTTAATTAAGTCGGCATTGTGCCTTTTGTATTAAATTCGGATGCAATATCTGTATTTCATCGTCAATAAGAAGGTCCAAGGAATAGAGTAAACCTGAAGTGATGCATCGGAAACTGAAACTGAACTGAAAGGAGAGGTTCAAATCATAGAAAGTTAGAGTGTCAGTCCTCTTGTACTTATGTCGGCATTGTGCCTTTTGTATTAAATTCCGATGCAATTTCTGTGTTTCATCGTCAATAAGAAGGTGCAAGGTATACAGTAAACCTGAAGTGACGTATCAGAATCTAAAACTGGACTCACAGCAGAAGTTCAAATCATAGAAAGTGAGAGTGTCAGTCCTCCTGTACTTAAGTCGGTATTGTGCTTTTTGTATTAAATTCGGATGCAATTTCTGTGTTTCATCGTCAATAAGAAGGTGCAAGGTATACGGGAAACCTGAAGTGAAGCATCGGAATCTAAAACTGGACTCATAGCAGAATTTCAAATCATAGAAAGTGAGAGTGTCAGTCCTCTTGTACTTAAGCCGGCATTGAGCCTTTTTAATTTAATTCCGATGCAATTTCTGTGTTTCATCGTCAATAAGAAGGTGTAACGTATACAGTAAACCTGAAGTGAAGCATCGGAATCAAGAACTGGACGCACAGGAAAGGTTCAAATCACAGAAAGTGAGAGTGTCAGTCCTCTTTTACTTAAGTCGGCATTGTGCCTTTTGTATTAAATTCGGATGCCACTTCTGTGTTTCATCGTCAATAAGAAGGTCCAAGGCATACAGTGAACCTGAAGTGAAGCCTCGGAATCTAAACCTCGACTCACAGGAGAGGTTCAAATCATAGAAAGT
Organism: Schistocerca piceifrons; assembly: GCF_021461385.2. NCBI lineage: Eukaryota > Metazoa > Arthropoda > Insecta > Orthoptera > Acrididae > Schistocerca > Schistocerca piceifrons. Next base: position 93,202 of record NW_025729059.1, read on the forward strand.
TAGAGTGTCTGCCCTCTTGTACTTCAGTCGGCATTGTACCTTTTGTATTAAATTCGGATGCAAACTGTGTTTCATCGTCAATAAGAAGGTCCAAGGGATACAGATAACCTGAAGTGAAGCATCGGAATCTAAAACTGGACTCACAGGAGAGGTTCAAATCATAGAAAGTGAGAGTGTCAGTCCTCTTTTACTTAAGTCGGCATTGTGCCTTTTGTATTAAATTCAAATGCAATTTCTGTGTTTCATCGTCAATAGAAAGGTGCAAGGTATACAGTAAACCTGAAGTGAAGCATCGAAATCTAAAACTGGACTCACAGGAGAGGTTCAAATCATAGAAAGTGAGAGTGTCAGTCCTCTTTTACTTAAGTCGGCATTGTGCATTTTGTATTAAATTCGGATGCAATTTCTGTGTTTCATCGTCAATAAGAAGTTGCAAGGTATACAGTAAACCTGAAGCGAAGCATCGGAATCTAAAACTGGACTCACAGGAGAGGTTCAAATCATAGAAAGTGAGAGTCTCAGTCCTCTTGCAGTTACGTCGGCATTGTGCCTTTGTATTAAATTTGGTGCAATATCAGTGTTTCATGATCAATTACAAGGTCCGAGGGATACAGTAAACCTGAAGTGAAGCATCGGAATCTAAAACTGGACTCACAGGAGAGGTTCAAATCATAGTTAGAGTGTCAGTCCTCTTGTACTTAAATCGGCATTGTGCCTTTTGAATTTAACTCCGATGCAATTTCTATGTTTTATCGTCAATAAGAAGGTGCAAGGTATACAGTAAAATTGAAGTGAAGCATCGGATTCTAAAACTGGACTCACAGGAGAGGTTCAAATCATTGAAAGAGAGAGTGTCAGTCCTCTTTAATTAAGTCGGCATTGTGCCTTTTGTATTAAATTCGGATGCAATTTCTGTATTTCATCGTCAATAAGAAAGTCCAAGGGATACAGTAAACCTGAAGTGAAGCATCGGAACCTAAAACTGGACTCACAGCAGAAGTTCAAATCATAGAAAGTGAGAGTGTCAGTCCTCTTGTTCTTAAGCCGGCATTGTGCCTTTTAAATTTAATTCCGATGCAATTTCTGTGTTTCGTCGTCAATAAGAAGGTGTAACGTATACTGTAAACCTGAAGTGAAGCATCGGAATCTAAAACTGGACTCACAGGAGAGGTTCAAAACACAGAAAGTGAGAGTGTCAGTCCTCTTTTATTTAAGTCGGCATTGTGCCTTTTGTATTAAATTCGGATGCAATTTCTGTGTTTCATCATCAATAGGAAGGTGCAAGGTATACAGTAAACCTGAAATGAAGCATCGGAATCTAAAACTGGACTCAAAGGAGAGAATCAAATCATAGAAAGTTATAGTGTCGGTCGACTTGTACTTATGTCGGCATTGTGCCTTTTGTATTAAATTCGGATGCAATTTCTGTGTTTCATCGTCAATAAGAAGGTCCAAGGGATACAGTTAACCTAAAGTGAAGGATCGGAATCTAAAACTGGAGTCACAGGAGAGGTTCAAATCATAGAAAGGGAGAGTGACACTCCTCTAGTACTTATGTCGGCATTGTGCCTTTTGTATTAAATTCAGATGCAATTTCTGTATTTCATCGTCAATAAGAAGGTGCAAGGTATACAGTAAACCTGAAGTGAAGCATCGGAATCTATACTGGCCTCACAGGAGAGGTTCAAACCATAGAAAGAGAGAGTGTCAGTCCTCTTTTACTTAAGTCGGCATTGTGCCTCTTGTATTAAATTCGGATGCAATTTCTGTGATTCATCGTCAATAAGAGGGTCCAAGGGGTAAAGTAAACCTCAAGTGAAGCATCGGAAACTAAAACTGGACTCACAAGAGAGGTTAAAATCATAGAAAGTGAGAATGCCAGTTCTCTTGTACTTAAGTCGTCATTGTGCCTTTTGTATTAAATTCGGATGAAATTTCTGTGTTTCATCGTCAATAAGAAGGTCCAAGGGATACAGTAAACCTGAAATGAAGCATCGGAATCTAAAACTGGACTCACAGGAGAGGTTCAAATCATAGAAAGTTAGAGTGTCAGTCCTCTTGTTCTTATGTCGGCATTCTGCCTTCTGAATTTAATTCCGACGCAATTTCTGTGTTTCATCGTCAATAAGAAGGTGCAAGGTATACAGTAAACCTGAAGTGAAGCATCTGAATCGAAAACTGGACTCACAGGAGAGGTTCAAATCACAGAAAGTGAGAGTGTCAGTCCTCTTTTACTTAAGTCGGCATTGTGCCTCTTGTATTAAATTAGGATGCAATTTCTGTGTTTCATCGTCAATAAGAAGGTCCAAGGTATACAGTAAACCTGAAGTGAAGCATCGGAATCTGAAACTGGACTCACAGGAGAGGTTCAAATCATTGAAAGTTAGAGTGTCAGTCCTCTTGTACTTATGTCGGCATTGTGCCTTTTGTATTAAATTCCGATGCAATTTCTGTGTTTCATCGTCAATAAGAAGGTGCAACGTATACGGTAAACCTGAAGAGATGCATCGGAATCTAAAACTGGACTCACAGGAGAAGTTCAAATCATAGAAAGTGAGAGCGTCAGTCCTCTTGTACTTAAGCCGGAATTGTGCCTTTTGAATTTAATTCCGATGCAATTTCTGTGTATCATCGTCAATAAGAAGGTGTAAGGGATACAGTAAACCTGAAGCATCGGAATCTAAAACTGGACTCACAGCAGAAGTTCAAATCATAGAAAGTGAGAGTGTCAGTCCTCTTGTTCTTAAGCCGGCATTGTGCCTTTTAAATTTAATTCCGATGCAATTTCTGTGTTTCGTCGTCAATAAGAAGGTGTAACGTATACTGTAAACCTGAAGTGAAGCATCGGAATCTAAAACTGGACTCACAGGAGAGGTTCAAAACACAGAAAGTGAGAGTGTCAGTCCTCTTTTATTTAAGTCGGCATTGTGCCTTTTGTATTAAATTCGGATGCAATTTCTGTGTTTCATCATCAATAGGAAGGTGCAAGGTATACAGTAAACCTGAAATGAAGCATCGGAATCTAAAACTGGACTCAAAGGAGAGGTTCAAATCATAGAAAGTTATAGTGTCGGTCGACTTGTACTTATGTCGGCATTGTGCCTTTTGTATTAAATTCGGATGCAATTTCTGTGTTTCATCGTCAATAAGAAGGTCCAAGGGATACAGTTAACCTAAAGTGAAGCATCGGAATCTAAAACTGGAGTCACAGGAGAGGTTCAAATCATAGAAAGGGAGAGTGACACTCCTCTAGTACTTATGTCGGCATTGTGCCTTTTGTTTTAAATTCGGATGCAATTTCTGTATTTCATCGTCAATAAGAAGGTGCAAGGTATACAGTAAACCTGAAGTGAAGCATCGGAATCTATACTGGCCTCAGAGGAGAGGTTCAAACCATAGAAAGAGAGAGTGTCAGTCCTCTTTTACTTAAGTCGGCATTGTGCCTCTTGTATTAAATTCGGATGCAATTTCTGTGATTCATCGTCAATAAGAGGGTCCAAGGGGTAAACTAAACCTCAAGTGAAACATCGGAAACTAAAACTGGACTCACAAGAGAGGTTAAAATCATAGAAAGTGAGAATGCCAGTTCTCTTGTACTTAAGTCGTCATTGTGCCTTTTGTATTAAATTCGGATGAAATTTCTGTGTTTCATCGTCAATAAGAAGGTCCAAGGGATACAGTAAACCTGAAATGAAGCATCGGAATCTAAAACTGGACTCACAGGAGAGGTTCAAATCATAGAAAGTTAGAGTGTCAGTCCTCTTGTTCTTATGTCGGCATTCTGCCTTCTGAATTTAATTCCGACGCAATTTCTGTGTTTCATCGTCAATAAGAAGGTGCAAGGTATACAGTAAACCTGAAGTGAAGCATCTGAATCGAAAACTGGACTCACAGGAGAGGTTCAAATCACAGAAAGTGAGAGTGTCAGTCCTCTTTTACTTAAGTCGGCATTGTGCCTCTTGTATTAAATTAGGATGCAATTTCTGTGTTTCATCGTCAATAAGAAGGTGCAACGTATACGGTAAACCTGAAGAGATGCATCGGAATCTAAAACTGGACTCACAGGAGAAGTTCAAATCATAGAAAGTGAGAGCGTCAGTCCTCTTGTACTTAAGCCGGAATTGTGCCTTTTGAATTTAATTCCGATGCAATTTCTGTGTATCATCGTCAATAAGAAGGTGTAAGGGATACAGTAAACCTGAAGCATCGGAATCTAAAACTGGACTCACAGGAGAGGTTCAAATCATAGTTAGTTAGAGTGTCAGTCCTCTTGTACTTAAATCGGCATTGTGCCTTTTGAATTTAACTCCGATGCAATTTCTATGTTTTATCGGCAATAAGAAGGTGCAAGGTATACAGTAAAATTGAAGTGAAGCATCGGATTCTAAAACTGGACTCACAGGAGAGGTTCAAATCATTGACAGAGAGAGTGTCAGTCCTCTTTAATTAAGTCGGCATTGTGCCTTTTGTATTAAATTCGGATGCAATGTCTGTATTTCATCGTCAATAAGAAAGTCCAAGGGATACAGTAAACCTGAAGTGAAGCATCGGAATCTAAAACTGGACTCAAAGGAGAGGTTCAAATCATTGTGTGTTACAGTGTCAGTCCTCTTGTACTTATGTTGGCATTGTGCCTTTTGAATTAAATTCCGATGCAATTTCTGTGTTTCATCGTCAATAAGAATGTGCAAGGTATACGATAAACCTGAAGTGACGCATCGGAATGTAGAACTTGACTCACAGGAGAAGTTCATATCACAGAAAGTGAGAGTGTCAGTCCTCTTTTACTTAAGTCGGCATTGTGCTTTTTGTATTAAATTCGGATGCAATTTCTGTGTTTCATCGTCAATAAGAAGGTGCAAGGTTTACGGTAAACCTGAAGTGACGCAACGGAATCTAAAACTGGACTCACAGCGGAAGTTCTAATCATAGAAAGTGAGAGTGTCAGTCCTCTTGTACTTAAGCCGGCATTGTGCCTTTTGAATATAATTCCGATGCATTTTCTGTGTTTCATCGTCAATAAGAAGGTGTAAGGTATACAGTAAACCTGAAGTCAAGCATCGGAACCTAAAACTGGACTCACAGGAGAGGTTCAAATCATAGAAAATTAGGGTGTCTGCCCTCTTGTACTTCAGTCGGCATTGTGCCTTTTGTATTAAATTCGGATGCAAACTCTGTGTTTCATCGTCAATAAGAAAGTCCATGGGATACAGTAAACCAGAAGTGTAGCATCGGAATCTAAAACTGGACTCACAGGAGAGATTCAAATCATAGAAAGTGAGAGTGTCAGTCCTCTTTTACTTAAGTCGGCATTGTGCCTTTTGTATTAAATACGGATGCATTTTCTGTGTTTCATCGTCAATAAGAAGGTGCAATTTATACAGTAAACCTGAAGTGAAGAATAGGAATCTAAAACTGGACTCACAGGAGAGGTTGAAATCATAGAAAGTGAGAGTGTCAGTCCTCTTGTAGTTAAGTCGGCATTGAGCCTTTTGTATTAAATTCGGTGCAACTTATGTGTTTCATCGTCAATTAGAAGGTCCATGGGATACAGTATACCTGAAGTGAAGCATCGGAATCTAAAACTGGACTCACAGGAGAGGTTCAAATCATAGATAGTTAGAATGTCAGTCCTCTTGTACTTAAGTCGGCATTGTGCCTTTTGAATTTAATTCCGATGAATTTCTATGTTTCATCGTCAATAAGAAGGTGCAAGGTATACTGTAAACCTGACGTGAGGCATCGGATTCTAAAACTGGACTCACAGGAGAAGTTCAAATCATTGAAAGAGAGAGTGTCAGTCCTCTTTAATTAAGTCGGCATTGTGCCTTTTGTATTATAATTGGATGCAATTTCTGTATTTCATCGTCAATATGAAGGTGCAAGGTATACAGTAAACCTGAAGTGAATCATCGGAATCTAAAACTGGACTCAAAGGAGAGGTTCAAATCATAGAAAGTTAGAGTGTCAGTCCTCTTGTACTTATGTCGGCATTGTGCCTTTTGTATTAAATTCCGATGCAATTTCTGTGTTTCATCGTCAATAAGAAGGTGCAAGGTATGCGGTAAAACTGAAGTGACGCATCGGAATCTAAAAGTGGACTCACAGGAGAAGTTCAAATCATAGAAAGTGAGAGTGTCCGTCCTCTTTTACTTAAGTCGGCATTGTGCTTTATGTATTAAATTCGGATGCAATTTCTGCATTTCGTCGTCAATAAGAAGGTGTAACGTATACAGTAAACCTGAAGTGAAGCATAGGAATCTTAAACTGTACTCACAGGAGAGGTTCAAATCACGGAAAGTGAGAGTGTCAGTCCTCTTTTATTTAAGTTGGCATTGTGCCTTTTGTATTACATTCGGATGCAATTTCTGTGTTTCATCATCAATAGGAAGGTGCAAGGTATACAGTAAACCTGAAATGAAGCATCGGAATCTAAAACTGGACTCAAAGGAGAGGTTCAAATCATAGAAAGTTATAGTGTCAGTCCACTTGTACTTATGTCGGCATTGTGCCTTTTGTATTAAATTCGGATGCAATTTCTTTGTTTCATCGTCAATAAGAAGGTGCAAGGTATACGGTAAACCTGAAGTGACGCATCGGAATCTAAAACTGGACTCACAGGAGAAGTTCAAATCATAGAAAGTGAGAGTGTTAGTCCTCTTTTACTTAAGTCGGCAATGTGCTTTTTGTTTTAAATTCGGATGCAATTTCTGTGTTTCATCGTCAATAAGAAGGTCCAAGGGATACAGTTAACCTAAAGTGAAGCATCGGAATCTAACACTGGAGTCACAGGAGAGGTTCAAATCATAGAAAGGGAGAGTGACAGTCCTCTTGTACTTATGTCGGCATTGTGCCTTTTGTATTAAATTCGGATGCAATTTCTGTGTTTCATCGTCAATAAGAAGGTGCCACGTATACGGTAAACCTGAAGTGACGCATAGGAATCTAAAACTGGACTCACAGGAGAAGTTCAAATCATAGAAAGTGAGAGCGTCAGTCCTCTTGTACTTAAGCCGGCATTGTGCCTTTTGAATTTAATTCCGATGCAATTTCTGTGTTTCATCGTCAATAAGAAGGTGTAAGGGATACAGTAAACCTGAAGCATCGGAATCTAAAACTGGACTCACAGGAGAGGTTCAAATCACAGAAAGTGAGAGTGTCAGTCCTCTTGTACTTAAGCCGGCATTGTGCCTTTTGAATTTAATTCCGATGCAATTTCTGTGTTTCATCGTCAATAAGAAGGTGAAAGGTATACAGTAAACCAGAAGTGAAGCATCGGAATCTAAAACTGGACACACAGGAGAGGTACAAATCATAGAAAGTTAGAGTGTCAGTCCTCTTGTACTTTAGTCGGCATTGTGCCTTTTGAATTTAATTCGGATGCGATTTCTGTGTCTCATCGTCAATAAGATGGTGCAAGGTATACAGTAAACCTCAAGTGAAGCATCGGATTCTAAAACTGGACTCACAGCAGAAGTTCAAATTATAGAAAGTGAGAGTGTCAGTCCCCTTGCAGTTAAGTCGGCATTGTGCCTTTAGAATTAAATTCGGTGCAATTTCTGTGTTTCATCGTCAATTAGAAGGTCCAAGGGATACAGTAAACCTGAAGTGAAGCATCGGTATCTGAAACTGGACTCACAGGAGAGTTTCAAATCACAGAAAGTGAGAGTGTCAGTTCTCTTTTACTTAAGTCGGCATTTTGCCTTTTGTATTAAATTCGGATGCAATTTCTGAGTTTCATCGTCAGAAAGAAGGTCCAAGGGATACCGTAAACCTGAATGAAGCATCGGAATCTAAAACTGAACTCACAGGAGAAGTTCAAATCATAGAAAGTTAGAGTGTCTGCCCTCTTGTACTTCAGTCGGCATTGTGCCTTTTGTATTAAATTCGGATGCAAACTCTGTGTTTCATCGTTAATAAGATGGTCCAAGGGATACAGTAAACCTGAAGTGAAGTTAAGGAATCTAAAACTGGGCTCACAGGAGAGGTTCTAATCATAGAAGTGAGAGTGTCAGTCCTCTTTTACTTAAGTCGGCATTGTGCCTTTTGTATTAAATTCAAATGCAATTTCTGTGTTTCATCGTCAATAGGAAGGTGCAAGGTATACAGTAAACCTGAAGTGAAGCATCGAAATCGAAAACTGGACTCAAAGGAGAGGTTCAAATCATAGAAAGTTATAGTGTCAGTCCACTTGTACTTATGTCGGCATTGTGCCTTTTGTATTAAATTCCGATGCAATTTCTGTGTTCCATCGTCAATAAGAAGGTGCAAGGTATACGGTAAACCTGAAGTGACGCATCGGAATCTAAAACTGGACTCACGGGAGAAGATCAAATCATAGAAAGTGAGAGTGTCAGTCCTCATTTACTTAAGTCAGCATTGTGCTTTTTGTATTAAATTCGGGTGCAATTTCTGTGTTTCATCGTCAATAAGAAGGTCCAAGGGATACAGTAAACCTGATGTGAAGCATCGGAATCTAAAACTGGACTCACAGGAGAAGTTCAAATCATAGAAAAATAGAGTGTCTGCTCTCTTGTACTTCAGTCGGAATTGTGCCTTTTGTATTAAATTCGGATGCAAACTCTGTGTTTTATCGTCAATAAGAAGGTCCAAGGGATACAGTAAACCTGAAGAGATGCATCGGAATCTAAAACTGGACTCACAGGAGAGGTTCAAATAATAGAAAGTGAGAGTGTCAGTCCTCTTTTACTTAAGTCGGCATTGTGCATTTTGTATTAAATTCGGATGCAATTTCTGTGTTTCATCGTCAATAAGAAGGTGCAAGGTATACAGTAAACCTGAAGCGAAGCATCGGAATCTAAAACTGGACTCACAGGAGAGGTTCAAATCATAGAAAGTGAGAGTCTCAGTCCTCTTGCAGTTACGTCGGCATTGTGCCTTTGTATTAAATTTGGTGCAATATCAGTGTTTCATCATCAATTACAAGGTCCGAGGGATACAGTAAACCTGAAGTGAAGCATCGGAATCTAAAACTGGACTCACAGGAGAGGTTCTAATCATAGTTAGTTAGAGTGTCAGTCCTCTTGTACTTAAATCGGCATTGTGCCTTTTGAATTTAACTCCGATGCAATTTCTATGTTTTATCGTCAATAAGAAGGTGCAAGGTATACAGTAAAATTGAAGTAAAGCATCGGATTCTAAAACTGGACTCACAGGAGAGGTTCAAATCATTGAAAGAGAGAGTGTCAGTCCTCTTTAATTAAGTCGGCATTGTGCCTTTTGTATTAAATTCGGATGCAATTTCTGTATTTCATCGTCAATAAGAAAGTCCAAGGGATACAGTAAACCTGAAGTGAAGCATCGGAACCTAAAACTGGACTCACAGCAGAAATTCAAATCATAGAAAGTGAGAGTGTCAGTCCTCTTGTTCTTAAGCCGGCATTGTGCCTTTTAAATTTAATTCCGATGCAATTTCTGTGTTTCGTGGTCAATAAGAAGGAGTAACGTATACTGTAAACCTGAAGTGAAGCATCGGAATCTAAAACAGGACTCACAGGAGAGGTTCAAATCACAGAAAGTGAGAGTGTCAGTCCTCTTTTATTTAAGTCGGCATTGTGCCTTTTGTATTAAATTCGGATGCAATTTCTGTGTTTCATCGTCAATAAGAAGGTCCAAGGGATACAGTTAACCCAAAGTGAAGCATCGGAATCTTAAACTGGAGTCACAGGAGAGGTTCAAATCATAGAAAGGGAGAGTGACAGTCCTCTAGTACTTATGTCGGCATTGTGCCTTTTGTATTAAATTCGGATGCAATTTCTGTATTTCATCGTCAATAAGAAGGTGCAAGGTATACAGTAAACCTGAAGTGAAGCATCGGAATCTAAAACTGGACTCACAGGAGAGGTTCAAACCATAGAAAGAGAGAGTGTCAGTCCTCTTTTACTTAAGTCGGCATTGTGCCTCTTGTATTAAATTCGGATGCAATTTCTGTGTTTCATCGTCAATAAGAAGGTCCAAGGGATACAGTAAACCTGAAGTGAAGCATCGGAATCTGAAACTGGACTCACAGGAGAGGTTCAAATCATTGAAAGTTAGAGTGTCAGTCCTCTTGTACTTATGTCGGCATTGTGCCTTTTGTATTAAATTCCGATGCAATTTCTGTGTTTCATCGTCAATAAGAAGGTGCAACGTATACGACAAACCTGAAGTGATGCATCGGAATCTAAAACTGGACTCACAGGAGAAGTTCAAATCATAGAAAGTGAGAGCGTCAGTCCTCTTGTACTTAAGCCGGAATTGTGCCTTTTCAATTTAATTCCGATGCAATTTCTGTGTTTCATCGTCAATAAGAAGGTGTAAGGGATACAGTAAACCTGAAGCATCGGAATCTAAAACTGGACTTACAGGAGAGGTTCAAATCATAGTTAGTTAGAGTGTCAGTCCTCTTGTACTTAAATCGGCATTGTGCCTTTTGAATTTAACTCCGATGCAATTTCTATGTTTTATCGTCAATAAGAAGGTGCAAGGTATACAGTAAAATTGAAGTGAAGCATCGGATTCTAAAACTGGACTCACAGGAGAGGTTCAAATCATTGAAAGAGAGAGTGTCAGTCCTCTTTAATTAACTCGGCATTGTGCCTTTTGTATTAAATTCGGATGCAATTTCTGTATTTCATCGTCAATAAGAAACTCCAAGGGATACAGTAAACCTGAAGTGAAGCATCGGAATCTAAAACTGGACTCAAAGGAGAGGTTCAAATCATTGAATGTTAGAGTGTCAGTCCTCTTGTACTTATGTTTGCATTGTGCCTTTTGAATTAAATTCCGATGCAATTTCTGTGTTTCATCGTCAATAAGAATGTGCAAGGTATACGATAAACCTGAAGTGACGCATCGGAATGTAAAACTTGACTCACAGGAGAAGTTCAAATCACAGAAAGTGAGAGTGTCAGTCCTCTTTTACTTAAGTCGGCATTGTGCTTTTTGTATTAAATTCGGATGCAATTTCTGTGTTTCATCGTCAATAAGAAAGTCCATGGGATACAGTAAACCTGAAGTGATGCATCGGAATCTAAAACTGGACTTACAGGAGAGGTTCAAATCATAGAAAGTGAGATTGTCAGTCCTCCTTTACTTAAGTCGGCATTGTGCCTTTTGTATTAAATACGGATGCATTTTCTGTGTTTCATCGTCAATAAGAAGGTGCAATTTATACAGTAAACCTGAAGTGAAGAATAGGAATCTAAAACTGGACACACAGGAGAGGTTGAATTCATAGAAAGTGACAGTGTCAGTCCTCTTGTAGTTAAGTCGGCATTGTGCCTTTTGTATTACATTCGGTGCAATTTCTGTGTTTCATCGTCAATTAGAAGGTCCATGGGATACAGTATACCTGAAGTGAAGCATCGGAATCTAAAACTGGACTCACAGGAGAGGTTCTAATCATAGATAGTTAGAATGTCAGTCCTCTTGTACTTAAGTCGGCATTGTGCCTTTTGAATTTAATTCCGATGAATTTCTATGTTTCATCGTCAATAAGAAGGTGCAAGGTATACTGTAAACCTGACGTGAGCATCGGATTCTAAAACTGGACTCACAGGAGAGGTTCAAATCATTGAAAGAGAGAGTGTCAGTCCTCTTTAATTAAGTCGGCATTGTGCCTTTTGTATTATAATTGGATGCAATTTCTGTATTTCATCGTCAATACGAAGGTGCAAGGTATACAGTAAACCTGAAGTGAATCATCGGAATCTAAAACTGGACTCAAAGGAGGAGGTTCAAATCATAGAAAGTTAGAGTGTCAGTCCTCTTGTACTTATGTCGGCATTGTGCCTTTTGTATTAAATTCCGATGCAATTTCTGTGTTTCATCGTCAATAAGAAGGTGCAAGGTATGCGGTAAAACTGAAGTGACGCATAGGAATCTAAAAGTGGACTCACAGGAGAAGTTCAAATCATAGAAAGTGAGAGTGTCAGTCCACTTTTACATAAGTCGGCATTGTGCTTTATGTATTAAATTCGGATGCAATTTCTGCGTTTCATCGTCGATAAGAAGGTGCAAGGTATACGGGAAACCTGAAGTGACGCATCGGAATCTAAAACTGGACTCACAGCAGAAGTTCAAATCATAGAAAGTGAGAGTGTCAGTCCTCTTGTTCTTAAGCCGGCATTGTGCCTTTTAAATTTAATTCCGATGCAATTTCTGTGTTTCGTCGTCAATAAGAAGGTGTAACGTATACACTAAACCTGAAGTGAAGCATCGGAATCTTAAACTGGACTCACAGGAGAGGTTCAAATCACAGAAAGTGAGAGTGTCCGTCCTCTTTTATTTAAGTTGGCATTGTGCCTTTTGTATTACATTCGGATGCAATTTCTGTGCTTCATCATCAATAGGAAGGTGCAAGGTATACAGTAAACCTGAAATGAAGCATCGGAATCTAAAACTGGACTCAAAGGAGAGGTTCAAATCATAGAAAGTTATAATGTCAGTCCACTTGTACTTATGTGGGCATTGTGCCTTTTGTATTAAATTCGGATGCAATTTCTGTGTTTCATCGTCAATAAGAAGGTGCAAGGTATACGGTAAACCTGAAGTGACGCATCGGAATCTAAAACTGGACTCACAGGAGAAGTTCAAATCATAGAAAGTGAGAGTGTCAGTCCTCTTTTACTTAAGTCGGCAATGTGCTTTTTGTTTTAAATTCGGATGCAATTTCTGTGTTTCATCGTCAATAAGAAGGTCCAAGGGATACAGTTAACCTAAAGTGAAGCATCGGAATCTAAAACTGGAGTCACAGGAGAGGTTCAAATCATAGAAAGGGAGAGTGACAGTCCTCTTGTACTTATGTCGGCATTGTGCCTTTTGTATTAAATTCGGATGCTATTTCTGTATTTCATCGTCAATAAGAAGGTGCAAGGTATACAGTAAACCTGAAGTGAAGCATCGGAATCTAAAACTGGACTCACAGGGGAGGTTCAAACCATAGAAAGAGAGAGTGTCAGTCCTCTTCTACTTAAGTCGGCATTGTGCCTCTTGTATTAAATTCGGATGCAATTTCTGTGATTCATCGTCAATAAGAGGGTCCAAGGGGTAAAGTAAACCTCAAGTGAAGCATCGGAATCTGAAACTGGACTCACAGGAGAGGTTCAAATCATTGAAAGTTAGAGTGTCAGTCCTCTTGTACTTAGGTCGGCATTGTGCCTTTTGTGTTAAATTCGGATGCAATCTCTGTGTTTCATCGTCAATAAGAAGGTCCAAGGGACACAGTGAACCTGAAGTAAAGTTAAGGAATCTAAAACTGGACTCACAGGAGAGGTTCTAATCATAGAAAGTGAGAGTGTCAGTCCTCTTTTACTTAAGTCGGCATTGTGCTTTTGAATTTAATTCCGATGCAATATCTGTGTTTCATCGTGAATAAGAAGGTGAAAGGTATACAGTAAACCAGAAGTGAAGCATCGGAATCTAAAACTGGACACACAGGAGAAGTTCAAATCATAGAAAGTTAGAGTGTCAGTCCTCTTGTACTTTAGTCGGCATTGTGCCTTTTGAATTTAAATCGGATGCAATTTCTGTGTCTCATCGTCCAATAAGAAGGTGCAAGGTATACAGTAAACCTCAAGTGAAGCATCGGATTCTAAAACTGGACTCACAGCAGAAGTTCAAATTATAGAAAGTGAGAGTGTCAGACCCCTTGCAGTTAAGTCGGCATTGTGCCTTTTGAATGAAATTCGGTGCAATTTCTGTGTTT